>NW_006263385.1:318613-323370 GCF_000469605.1 Apis dorsata
TATATTAGTATTAGATATTTTTTTTTTTTTTCTCAATGTCCGTTTCCTTTTTCAGTTCCGTTACGTTCGTTGAAGTGTGCGTCTTATGCATGGATCATTATTCGTGATGGAAAGTAAAAAAAAAAAAATACTAAGTAAATATATAGGTTAAACAATGATATATATAAAATACAGAGGTAGCAGCGGCACAGCTGTGTGAAAAAAAAAATATATATATATATATAAAAGATAGTAATAAAAAATTCCCGTAGCTACTTTTTTGATATGATAGTAATAATAGTAATAGTAATACTAGTTAACTAGTAGTAATAATAATAAATATGCTGGTGGTATGTGGTCATGGTGGCGTATAATAATAATGATAATAATAAATAGTAAAAAAAAAAAAAAGAAAAGTTGTAACAAGAGAAGAGAGTGTAGTGTGTAGGGTGAACAATCGTGAGAGAGGATCTATATATATCGAGAGATAATGCGGATAATGATATCGATCATGACGATGATGAGAAAATGATGATGATCAGAGAAAGGGGGTCAACGATAGTTGCTAATAATACCGATGATAATGATGACAGTGATGATGATAGATAATAATGATATAATAATGATAATTATCAAGGGGATGAATAAATATGTAATATATATAGATATATAGACAATATATGTAATAACGATTATATCGATCTATATAGTCAGTTATACACAAATTAGAATTATTGAGATTCAACTAGTTATGGATCTCAGAAGCGAGCATCGTTAAATAGAAGCGATCTCTATAATTAAACTTTCTGATAATATCTTGACACGTTTTTATAACGTGTAACTTTCTTTTTTTTAAATAAAATTGCAGTATTACTACTTAAGATTAAATCGAGAATCATCAAGAAATGATTTATGACAACTATGATTTATTTATTATTAAATATTTTATTATTATTATTTTATTATATATTTAATTTATTATTATTTATATTATTAAATAATGATTGCAAAATTATTTTTCAAACTACATCACTATTCTTTATTTGAATTAAAACGTATTAAGACTTATTGGCGATTTAGAGTCGTTTCTTTCAACGAGACTCATCGACTGTTAAAAATATCGATTAAGTTCGTGACTTGATTGAAAAAAAATATCGAGAATCGCTCAATGCAGAAATAGTGGATCGAAAGTAAACTTGATCTTGCAATAAATGGCTGGTTAATAGTCTTTTTTCAAAAGGCACAATTCTATAGAGAACGATTACACAAACGACCACGAAACTGTTCTGCATCGATCTACGCGATTCATTCTATATATCTTTTTTGTATGTGTTTTTTTCGTGTAAATTTGTTCACCTTCTGCCACGTATGATGTCCGTTTTTGATTCGAGAAATTTGAAAAAGATTTGATCAAAGAAAAATAAATCACAAGTATTCTTTAGAATTAATTAACTTATATGTGAATATATAAATATATATATGTGTGAACGTTCGAGAACCATCGTCCTTGTATAATATAATATTAATCGATTAACTGGAAAAAAAGGAATATGTTACATCGGGTTATTGGATGAAGCAGCAATAAAAAAAAAAAAAAAAAAAGAAAAATGAAAAAGAAAAAAAATGAAAGGGAGGGAAAAAAACGATTGAGATCCTTGAATTTTCAACGAGGCAGAGCAACGACAAACTTGGCTTGTTGCGTAAAAGGCAGCCAGAGATAATGAAGGAAGAGATACACAAGATGATAAGGTTAAAAATACTTGAAAGAAATGCTAAAAAAAAAAAAAAGAAAAAATATCAATGGTGTAATAAAATTGAAAAAAAATACACGAAATAAAATAATATCTCGCTAAAGATGAAAATAATGTGATGATAATGATGGTGTCGTATCGGAAGTCAACGATCGGTGAAACACATTTTCCATTTATCGAATTATGAACGATAGGAAGGAAAAATATATATATATATATATATGTATATACATATACATACATATAAGAAAATCGAGAAGAGATAAAAATTCTGTATTTAGGGATCTCGATACGTCATCATTGATGGAATTACTTTTAAAGTCAAAGAAGTGCGATGAGGGGAAAGGAAAAAAAAGAAAAAAAAAAAAAGAGCTTGATGAGGGGCCAACATGGCGGATGGTCGACGGTGGCGACACAAGTTTTGAAACAAGAATAAGTGGGGGGCAAGAATAATATCGGAGAAAAAGCCGAGCTTGGAAAAAACGGAGTAGAGAAATAGATTCAATAGAGAAATAGAGAAGAGATATAGATAGATAGATAAAGAGAAAGAGAGTGATCGGCTTACCTTTGGCATTTAACGAAATGACACACTAATTACAAGCGAAGATCATCTTTATGGAAGCGACTGTTTGACTGGCAATTACAATTTCTTTCGTTTCTTTCCGTGTTCGTTCGAAGAAAGAGGAAATATCATCGAAAAGAGAAAGTTGTTCGATTGCTCGTTCCACGATTCTTTATTTTAAAAAAAATTTCTTTCATTTTTTTTTTTTTTTTGATATTTCATATAATTTTAATTTTTGACAATTAATTCTTCGTAATCCATTCTACGTATATATTTTCTTTTTAAAGAGAATTCTTTTCTAAATTTTTTTTTATAAAATACACCGAAAATATGGATTATCAAATGAATATCATTTGAATAAATTTACGATGTCTCTGATGAAATTGTTTGATCGAACAATCGACATACACGGTTAATCGTGGACGAGCAAACGTCATCGATCAAGATTTACGATCCATCTTTGAAGCAAATATTCGACCGGGCTCTCGAAACAAGAGAGGATAACGGAAAAAGAGTGAGAGAGAGAGAGAGAGAGAGAGAGAAAGATAAAGAAATAGAGAGATAGAATATATTAAAATTTGAGATAATAAAGCTCTAGTGTGTAATACCCAATTATCAAAATGCCCTGAAGTGTTATACCTTCGTGCACCATTCTCCGTTACCTTGTTAGATCATCGATCATTTATCATCCCCTAGCGTGTCTGAGTCCCTTGACCAAAAGGCATCGAACAAATTAAACCCACAGCCTTTGGCGTTCGACCAACAAACGCTTACAAAGCGAAACACAAAAGTGACAGAAAAAGAAATAGAAGAATATATATATATATATATACATATACGTATATATCAAAAGAAAAAAAGAAAAAAAAAAAAAAAAGAGTTAAACAGGAATCATATATACATCGAAATTTTATCTTATCTTTTTTTTTTTTTTTTTAAATTCGCGTTTTTTTCGACAAGCTTCAGCGAAAGCTTTCCTTTTTCTTACGATAAGGCAAAAAAGCGTATCGATCGTTTAAACAGTTGTTCAAATACGAGACAAGATTTCTATTTATCCATTTTTATTACATCCGATCTCTTTAATGCGATGCATCAGTTGAAAAGTGGCATTCACACGATGGACTGTAGTAACTGATTAGTCGTTCGTTCACGTTTCGTTAGCAAACGTCAAAGTTTCGTTCAAACAAACAAATTGGACGATATCGTGTAATATCATCAATTTCGAAAAAACGATATTTTTCAAAAGAAAAGAAAAAAGAAAAAAAAAACGAGAAATAAAAAGCACGGAGGGGGGGGGGGGGGAAAAAGATACAACATCCAACAATTTTTACACACGGATTCACAAAATCAGGCTAGGGATTAATTTGTACACGAGAGAAAGAGGGAGAAAGAGAGAAAGAGAAAAAGAGATAGATAGTTAGAGGGAGAGAGAGAGAGAGAGATAGAGAGAGAAATTCGTTGTCACCTCGTTACCACAGTTACCACGTAGGTCTCTGCTCGTGACGAGACAACGAGTACATTTTCTTTTTTTTACGATCTTGCAGAATATTGAGAAACGTGTCGTGAAAAATCTCTGTACCCGTATTATATGTATCCCTTTGTTTTAATTATATTTTTTTTTTTTTCTTTCTTTTTAAAGTGTTCGAGAACGAGTATATACGAGACAGAACGAACTAGCTACTGTACAATAATCATAGGAATAAGTAAGAGGTGTATACACGACCAATAGACAGGTAATGGAGATCTTTGTGATCTTTCGATTCTTGATACTATAAATTTTGCACATGTATATATTTACAAATATATATTCTTTCAATTCTTTTTTTTTTTTTTTAGATCCATATTCTTACGTTCTTCATTATTTAAAAAAAAAAATAATAACAACGATAGAAAGTTGTTGATGAATATATATATCTAATTTATCAGAAAGAAGGAAAATCTTTCAAGAATCAAGAGATCACGCGTCACCAATTACGCTTTCTGACCATAAAAAGTCGATCATGGTGTAAAGTAGTGGTAATAGTATTTGTATAGTAGTTGCAGTAGTAGTAGTAGTAGTAGTAGTAGTAGTAGTAGTAGTAGTGACAGTAGCAGTAGTAAGTATAGTAAGAGTATCTTTCTTATACTTTCTTTCTTTTTTTTTTTTTTATTTTGTTTGGTCAAGATTCGGTTTATGTTTGTTGATGTGTTACCTTTCGTTAACTAGCTTGTCAGTGAAGGGGTTTCGTGGATGTCGCTTCATAATATCGCTCTCTGCCTCCTCGTAGGCAAGTGAGATGGCTGGCACCTGACGTCACATTATCAATCAAGGCTCAAGTAACAACGCCAACGGTTAGAACATGATGATGATGATGATGAGTATCGTTTTCTCGCTGACCCGCGATACAAGGATGCTGATTAATTTCCGTTCTTCATTTCGAGGGGAAAAAAAAAAAAAAAAAAGATGGAGAATCGACAAAAAGGAA
>NW_006263385.1:323583-326100 GCF_000469605.1 Apis dorsata
GAAAGAATTTTTTATACAATTGGCGAAAATGTAAAATAAGATAAATTCTTGTGTTGTGTCGTGCATTTGAAATTCAATCAGCATTCTTGCGACTCAGTGAGCAACATGTGATGAGAAACGCAGAAAAGGTAAGCAAAAAATCAAAACTGAGAGAACTAAATCGATAGGAGCAACGAGGCGGGATGGTGTACGAGGGATGAAGGGATTCGTGTGGAGGCGGTTTTTTTCGTTCGATCATCGTTTCGACGATCCTTCCAAATTCCGTCCAATTCTCTTCTTTTTTTAGACATTTGTTATATATATATAAAACCTCGTGAAAAATGAGCTGGAAAAAATGTAATTACACCTGAAATCACGAGTATTCTCATTCTAATTCGAGATCCGAACGAGATCGTTTATAAAAATATATATATATATATATATATATTTGTACATATACTCTAGAAAAACAATTTTTTCCAAGATTAAACAGAGAAATAGGGAGAAACGAATCTCGATCAGAAGGAGGATCCTCGCGTCGATAAGATTCGATGTAAAAAGAAAAAAAATGATCTCCTTTAAAATTCCTCCCGATCTCTTCCGCAGAGGAAACGCGAAATTGGCCACCTAAATTAAATTAAAACAAAAAAAAAAAACAGTTCGTGATGAGACTAGCTTCCAATCGTGCCTCCTACGGGTCGATCTGGCGATACTGCGATTACCCGGGAGCTCTATCTAAACAACAACAATTGTGCTCCGAAAAGCTGTATCTTTTCCTCGGGAATGGAAAGAGAAACCTTTCGTTGACGAGGTTGTCACGGTACGGATCACGAGGCCTTCTCTTCATTATATCCGACTCGGCATGCTCGTACGCCAACGAAATAGCCGGCACCTGGCAATCATTCCGTTTTAAACAACGACAATAATTACAATAATCGAACAATATCCGTTCGTATCCAGCCCCGTACGAACAACACGCGTGCTGAAAATCTTGAAATTATCCTCGTTCGAGATGCGAATACATCTCGTCTCGAAAGATCCCGATCGAAAAAACTCCTCCTCCTCCTCCTCCTATTTTCGTGGAGGAGTGTCGTCGAGGACGAATTCGAATTGGAATTTCGACACCGCGCCTCGGCCCCCTCTGAAGGGAGGGGGATGATCGATCGATGGGGCGCGATCGAGACGAGAGGTCGAAGAAAACGGAAGGCGAAGCAACGTGTTACTCACCATGTCCGTTCCCAGATCGATGCAGAGAATGGTGACGGTGCCGAGGGGCAGAGGGATGTCGCATAGGATGAACGCCAGGAAGGGTGAGATCTCGGGGATGTTCGAGGTGAGGGTGTACGCGATGGACTTTTTCAGGTTGTCGAAGATCAACCGGCCCTCCTCGACACCGGTCACGATCGAGGCGAAGTTGTCGTCGAGCAGAATCATGTCGGCCGCCTGCTTCGACACGTCGGAGCCAGCGATACCCATTGCTACGCCTATGTCGGCCTTCTTCAACGCGGGGGAGTCGTTCACGCCGTCGCCTGGAACGAACGAGACCGAACAACGGGGGGTAATGTCCCGTTTTTCTCGAATATTTCTATATAATAGACAAGGAGAGAAGGAAGAAAAGGGATCGATTTATCACTCGATTATTCTAAAGGAGGTTTAGAAGGAGGATCAGTGAGATTGATGATCAATTTATGAAATCGGTTATCGATCGATTAATTTGACGTACCGGTGACAGCGACGATAGCACCCATTCGCTGGCAGCCTTCGACGATGATGAGCTTCTGCTGAGGCGAGGTACGGGCGAACACAATTTCGGTGTGGTACCTGAGGATCTCGTCCAGTTGGTCGGAGTTCAGTTCCCTGAGTTCGGTTCCGTGGATGACGGCGGCTTTGGCCTCGCGAGGATTGACTTCGGATACGGGGATATTCAACCGTTGAGCAATGTCCTCGACGGTCTCGTTACCTGAGAATCGCAAACAACATTTTCATTTTCTTTTCCCTTCCAACCAAAAATCCTAATCTTAACCCTACTCTAAATTTTCAGGGGTGGAAAATATCGCAAAGTATCGGTACAAGATATCGAAGATATCAGCTATTACTACTACTATCGCTATCACTACTTATTCGCTATATAAGACACGTCCGTTTTCTGAGAGAGTAATCGGGAGGAACAGACCTTCGGAGATGATGCCGACAGATTTGGCAATGGCTTTGGCAGTGATCGGATGGTCACCGGTTACCATGATGACCTTGATGCCGGCGGAACGGCACTTGGCGACCGCGTCGGGCACCGCAGCCCTGGGCGGGTCGATCATAGACATCAGGCCCACAAAGCGGAGTCCGTCTACCGGGAAGTTCGGGTCGTCGCAGTTGAACTTGAAGCCGATCGGGAATTTGTCGGACGGCAGTATGTAGTCGCAGAAGCCGAGCACGCGTTCACCAAGGCCGCCAAGCTCGAGATAGGCGTTGTTGAACGCCTCCTTCATCTCCTCGTCGAGCACCTTCTCCTTCCCGCCGATGAATATGGTGGAGCAACGGTCG
>NW_006263385.1:326302-333646 GCF_000469605.1 Apis dorsata
AGCAGGTGCCTAGGGTCGTCCGGATTGTCCGACTCGTGGATCGAGACCTGGTACTTGTTGGTCGAGTTGAACGGGATCTCGCACACTTTCTTGTTACGTTTCCTTATACCCATCACGTCGCCGAGGGCAAGCTCCATGCATTTCAACAGGGCCGCCTCGGACGCGTCGCCGTTCACCTCCCTCTTCAGGATCGGCTTGTCCTCCTGGCCGGCTTTGAACTCGGCGCGGTTGCACAGCGTGGCGATCTTGGCCAACGCCTTGAAGCCGGGACTCGTGCGATCGTATTGCAATCCGGATTGATCCTCGGTTGTGTCGGCCTCGATGATCTGATTGTCGAACCACATGTGGGCAACGGTCATACGATTCTGGGTGAGGGTGCCCGTCTTGTCCGAGCAGATGGTCGAGGTCGAGCCCAACGTCTCGACCGCCTCGAGATTCTTCACCAGGCAATTCTTCGAGGCCATCCGTTTCGCGGTCAACGTGAGGCAAACGGTGACGGTGGCCAGCAAACCCTCCGGCACGTTGGCAACGATTATACCGATCAGGAAGATGACAGCGTCGAGCCAATGGTAACCGAGTATGAAGGCTATGATGAAGAAGGTTACACCGAGGAATACGGCTACCCCCGTGATCAGGTGGATGAAATGATGAATCTCCTTAGCGATCGGCGTTTCACCAGTATCAAGGCCGGATGCCAGGCCGGCAATCCTTCCCATCACTGTCTGATCGCCACAGCAGATCACCACTCCTTTCGCGGTTCCCTCAACGGCGTTTGTCGAGAAGAAGGCGAGATTCTTCGTCTCTAACGGGTTCTCGTTCGTGAACTCCGGGGATCTCGATTGGGGCTCCGATTCACCTGTTAACGAGCTGTTGTCCACCTTGAATCCCCTTGACTCGATGATACGGATGTCGGCCGGTATACGATCGCCGAATTTCACCTCGACCACGTCCCCGAGCACCAACTCCTCGGCCTTCAACGTCAGTTTCTCGCCTTCCCTGATCACGATCGCGATTTGGGGTACCATGTTCTTGAACGATTCCATTATCTTGCTCGACTTGCTCTCCTGGTAATACGAGAATATACCCGTCACTATAACGACCGCCGCCAACACGATGCCCAGGTACAGATTGTCGTCGTTCGGATCCTCGCTCGTCGACGCTTGGATCGAGTACGCGATGAAGCAGAGGATCGCGCCGATCCACAACAGCAACGCGAAACCGCCGAACAGATTTTTACAGAATTTCACCCATTCCGGCGTTTGTTTCGGTGGCGTCAGCGAGTTTGGACCGTCCCTCTCCAGATTCTCTTTCGCCTTCGCGTGGCTGAGGCCCTGCAACCGTCCGATCCATCGTTAATTATATTACTGTTATTATTATTCTCGTCGCAATGAAAAATATTTTCCTTCCCGTTGATATCTCGCTCGTTTGGATTCAAATCGGCGAGAAAGGGGTTAAGGAGGGAGGAATGCATTGGCGTCCCACGATTATAGGCTTCGCTAAATAAGGGACATCAGGAATTTCGTGTCAGCGATGATACTCGAGAGAGCTTTAAATAACCCGATCGATCGAGGCGCTGGACTCGATGGCGAAGAGAGAAAGAATGAGAGAGAGAGAGAGAGAGAGAGATCTGTTCTCAGCGGTGATCAATTATTATTCTAGGAATGGAGGATTTTTTTTTTATCTTTGTTGTTGTATTTTGGAAAGGGATGCGAAGCCTATTCCTCCTCCTCTTCAACCCGGTTTAAGAACAATGGAAAACAACTTACGTTTTCGGGGTGCGTCTGAAACCTTTGATACAGTTCCTCGGGTGTAATTTTGTGGAAGTCAATGTCCAACTCCTGTTTCAGGTCCTCTAAATTGTCCGTCCTCCGCTTTGGATTCTTCCGCCGCGACTGTTTCGCAAAAATAAGAAAAAAGAGACGAATGGTTAGAGTTGAGATCGAACGATCGATTTTCATCGATCGGACAAAATTTGGAATATCGAGGTAAAGGAATCAATTGTTGAGGGATATTAATAAGTAATTAATGGAGATGACAGAGATTAAATGTACAAAAGCGAGCGTTCAAAGCTTCAAAGAATTTCAAAGTATCATACTTCTTCGAGAATATTATAATAAAAAAATATTGTTTTTAGGAAGGGAAAAATCTTCTCGAAGTTTTTCAACATTTCGATCGTTTATAATTCTAACAAATCTTCGTTTTAAGAAGAAAAGTTTTATCATTAAAGAATAAGGGTCAAGAACGAGATATTAGATCATCGTTAAAAATTACTCTCCATCCTAATACCATATTTCTACATAGATATGAATAGAACGTATTTTACGTAATTAAAATACCTTGGAGACCTTGGATTAATCGCAAGAATATTAATCATATCTTCGTGAAACGTACATATAAACGTAGAATTGTCACGAGATTAATCAATCACCTTAAATATATACCTTAAATACACCCAAGCAATCGACAAATGAAATTCATCCAAAAATGAATTCCAATATCGTAATATAACAATAATACACACAATGCTTCGTAAAACGTGTTAAGTAATTAGTGTCATAACGAATAATACAAAGTATTAGTCATATATATTGTGTGAAAGAAATAGTATACGCAGTTAGTACCGACCACCAGAAAGAAAGAAAGAAAGAAAGAAACAAACAAACAAAGAAGTGATAAAGAAAGAAAAATAATAGATAAAAATGAAGAAATCTGGAAGAATTGTAAGAAATACAGATTATAATATCACAGTAATTAGTGATTATCGTCAGAAATGAGGAAGAATTAACCCTCTATTGCATTCCGTTCCCAAATGGGGGGACTTAATTTAAATTTAACTTAAATTTAATATTATTATTAACTTAAACAATAATTTAATATAATATTAATTTAAACTTCAAAAGCAAAATACAGAGATGCACCCGTCAATGTTTTAAAAAACAAGAATGCTGTTATTATTTATTTCATGACCACACTTCCATTTTTAAATGGACTAGCAATTATATATTTTTTCCAACTCATAAAAATTCATGCAATAGAGGATTAAAAAAGATTTTTAAAAAAAATAAAGAAATTTATTACGAGATATTTTATCATAAGAAAAATAACATAGCATCGTAACACGACGCGATACTTCGATGAAACGTGTTAGTAATTTAAAGTCACATCGAATACGAGTATTACGCATTGTGCAGAAGAATAACACTCGTTGAAAAATAGAGCATTCCCCTTAGTTGAATAGAGAAAAAGAAGATTGACAAAAGTGTCTGACTAAAAAGAATATTAAAAAAAAAAAAAAAAAGCACGTAAAGTGGTATTTTTAGATGAATTTCGAATAGAGAGATATTACGAGGGAATCTGTCGTGATCGTTAGAGCGAAATGACGAAAAGTGGTTAGTTGAGAGAAAGAGAAAGAGAGAGAGAGAAAGATTGATTCTCCGCGGGTGGAAAGAGAATGATTGCAGAAGAGATTCGAAGACGGAGAAAATATGTCGTCCATGAAGCAAGCCCCGGAGAGAGAAAAGAGGTGGAAGGGGAATTGCGAGAAATAACAAATGGAGAGAGCCACCGCGGACCGGAAGTACCGCTGTGAATACCTTGTACATCCCGTCGGCCGTTTTGTTGTCGTCGCGAATTTTTGGTAACGTTGCGACCCTGTACGAGTCTGAGCGGCCATGCTGTAAAAAATGAGATGATAAAAAAAACATGAGATGAGATATATGTAAAAAAAAAAACAGATAAAAATAATACAAAATAAATAATCGATGGGGTAGAATAATGGTTGGCGTTTTTAAATTAAATTAAAAAAAATAAATCCTGGTGATTGAATTCGACGATCTGGTTTGTGATAATGTAATTTTCGAAATTACAACTTGTTCTTTCGTCTCTCTTTTTTTTTTTTTTTTTTTTTTTTAAATATTTCACGAGATGGAAATATTAAATTGTTATTAAAGTCGAGTTACGTAGAATTTTCGAGGATATTTTAAGGGTATTCTCCTCTAAAAATTTACACATCCTCTAAAATTATAAATTTTAGGAATCTTTTTAGCATTCCATTTATTCTATTGGAAAATTTCAAAATTTTCTAGTTTACACGTCTGTTCAAAATTTCGAGAATCTTTGGAATAGAAAAATTGGTAATTTCACGAGTTTTATTCTCGTTAGCCTTCCATCCATTTTCGTTACCATATTGCCGCAATATATCTTGGAGCAATATTGTCGAAAAACAAACTGGTATCTATCAAACGATTTTCGATTTCGCGTTCGGGCGGCCACGTGTTGTTGAAATCGGTTATGAAAATACAGAGACGAGCGAAATTAAGTTTTGGGAAACTTTAGGATGAAACGGCACGCTGGCCAACAGATTCAGTCTAATTTTCGAGAGAACGTCCTCGATTCGTTCGCGTTTGGATAAACCGATCGTTTCCGGTTCGAAGGCGTGCCACTGAAAATTGCTCATACGATCCTCCTGAAATTAATCATCGTTCTCTATTGCGAATGGGGAACCGTATTCATCTTCCTTCTCTTTTCCAGAAAATTACGAATTACCTTGGAATCTAATTTCGATCTAATTTGGGAAAATTATGTATATAGAAAAGAAAATGTTAAATTTCGAGTATATAAAATATGGACCAGTGTTAAAATTTATTATTTATTATTAATCAAAAATATACGATAAAATGATACGATTGAAATTATAATTAGAATTAAATTGAATTTAATTAAAACGCAAATTAAATTAGTTGAAACGGCACGTTAAGTAAACTTTTGGAATATAAATAATAGTCAAATAAAATTATGGGTAAATGGGAGGGTAAAAAACGAAGCTTGTTATTCTCGTCCCTTTCCTTACCCATCTCGTATCAATTTATCGAACAATCACGGTTGTTTGCACGCGTCTCTGCGGAATTTAAATTAAATGTGGTGGTGTGGGATCACCACTCGAGGGAAACGAGAGGGAATATTCAAGAAACTATACTCGAGATGGTCTCTCGCCACAGTGAGAAGCAGACCGTAATCTCGTTTACTCGCGAATGTCTGAACGCATACAAATGACGTACTAACGCAACGATAAAATCTCTGAAACTTAAAGTGGGGTGGTTTTCGAGGAAGTTGGAAAGGGTCGCGCCCCTTTCGATAAAAAGACAACGAAGGAAACTCGATTCGCATCCATATGCCTTTACTATCATCTGGATCATCACATACAATTTCTCAAATGGTTTCTTCTCTTGTCAATAGCCTTCTCTTTTTCTTTAGATTAGACCACAACTATTTTATAAATATTAAATACGCATATTATATTTAACGAAGAAATTTTCACGACGGTTATATCGTCTCGAATAATTATTACGTTAATTGGAGATTATTCTGTTCCGTTTCCTTTTCCGAGAATGAGACGAATTATTTTCATGATTCATCAATTTTTGCATTATTATATATTTTGCACAATTGCATCCGCCAATTATTTTCAAAGATCAATCGATGCGATCTTCGAATATTTTAAACGAAAGCGAAAGTTTATCAATTTTGTGGCGGTCTCGAATTTGCTCGTGAATTTCGATGCAGAAATTGTTATAATCGATCGATTGGATACACGTGTGCGCGCGATGCGATAATTGTCACTCGTTGCAGGAGAAGATTTTGCCTAGCCGCAGTGCAGTAAATTGTCTCGACCTCTCGTCGACTCGAAACGGTGATTGCAATACCGAACGTGTCGCGGAAATAAGTGAAATAGATTGGCGCGTAGCCAGTGGTTCTCGACGTCGAGGGAATATCATATTCGAGTCGATTCTCTTCGTGATTCGAATCGGATGTATTTATTTTCTTTTTATCTATTATAATCCGTCACGATTATTAAACGATCAGAATCGGTTTCGAAGCGAACATTGGAATCGTCACATTGGAAAAATAATTTCTTTCCCCTCGAATATTACTATCAAATTGTTCCAAGAATCCCCTAATTCGTCTTCGCGAACGAATAAGCTATAATTAATGGAATTATTATAGAAAATAATGGGAACAAAAATATTCGAAAAATATCGAAACTTGAAATTTCCTTTTCAATTTGAATTCCATTTTTAACGTACGATTAAAAATAATCATAATTTTACTCTTTATGAAAATCCTCATCTCGATATCGAGAAATCTGTTCGTACGTAATTTTTCTTCCAAACTGATCTCATTTTCCACCCGATCTCAAAAATTCAACGAAATTCAGAATGCAAAAGTATCGATTCGATATCTTGAAAATGGTGATTTGGGGGAGGGGTGGGCGAAAAATCACGAAAATGGATGGAAGGCGAACGGACGTGGAGCGACGAATGCTCCTCGCAGCCTCTCTCTATTGATCCAAATGATACAGACACAAAGGTACGCGTTCGTCAACTCGATTTTAACAAGCGGTGTGTGTCGACTCTTGTTCCGTCGAAATAAATTGCCTCGGACAGCCGCCACGTTGTATCATGCCCTCTCGATCCGCGCTCTATGACCGATATTTTAATGCCCCCTCCCCCACGAATTTTTCAGTTTTTCGCTCCTTCTTTTACTCCTTTTTTTACTCCTATTCGGATTGAAATCGAGGCGTTAAAAGTTGCGTGTATCGTGTTTTTTCTTTTTTTCTAAACTATTCCTATTTCGACCGCTCTTTAAGTATTTTTTTTTTTTTTAATTTATTCGCGTAATTTTTTTTTCTTTCCTTTTCTCTCTCTCGCGTTTTATATTTTTCTGTGTAATTTAAAACAATTTGATTGGAGTAATTGCGATGATGATAATAATAATAATAATAATAGTAATGATAATAACAAGTTCCTGGAAGTTGTTATTTTAAGTTTGCTATGTTTAGATATACGAATTCTGAGGAATTTATTTGTATTGGAAGGAGGATGGTAACTTTTCTTTTCTTTTTTTTTTTTTTTTCGAAGAAAAAATAGGTCGATTTCCGCCCTTTTCCTTTCAGCAGACAATGATTTGAAACGCAAGCGTGAAATATATATACACGTTGAAGGAACGTTGAAGGTCTAAAAGATTAAAGATTCGCGAATATTGGAGATGATTGAAGCGCGTGCCACGTGTCTGACTTTACGAGGCCTGATTCCACTTATACTCAAGGAACATGTTTCCGTTTAACGGAATATTAAACGAATAATTCACGAACCTGTTTACTCGAGTTTCCCTATTATTTCCTTCCAATCAATATCCCAATATAACTCGATCACGAATTCGATTATTATAATCAATAATGCAACCCTCTCTCCTTCCAAATCCAATCGAATCTTAATTAAACAATGTAAAAATTACGAAAATTATATATTATTTTCTAAAAAAAAAAAAAAAAAAAAAAAAAAAAAA
>NW_006263385.1:333879-339487 GCF_000469605.1 Apis dorsata
ACGGTTCACACGAAATCGATCAATTTCTACTTAAGTAACATTTGTTACAATTTCATCGATAATCCATCACATCCCCGTTTAATCCCAACAAACTTTACACGGAAAAATTACAAAATTCTTCAATCTTGATTAATCTCGATTTCATCCCCGCAAACTTAAGAAAAATTTGTCGCAGATTTCAATCAAAAATCACAAAATTCTTCAATCTTCAAACCTGTCAACTTAAGAAACATTTGTTGCAATGTTCATCGATATTAAACAGACCCAACAGAGACTTTATTAAAAATTATAAAATTCCAATCCTTGATTAATTTCAATTCATCGTTCTCTACTTAAAAAACATTTGTTCCAATTTCATCGATATCCATCAAATCCGTTTAATAACCCCAATAAAAACTTTATTAAAAATTACAAAATTCCAATCTCGATCAATCCCAATTCTTCAAAAAACATCTGTCGCAATTTCATCGAAACTTACGATCAAAAATTATTACAAAATTCTTCAATCCTGAAACGGAATCGACGAGCTCTCCAATATCAAATATCTCTTACGGATATTTTCATCGAACACCATTTTGACGGATTCGATCGTTCGATGAATACATACCAATTCTCATCCTTCCCCACATGTGTATGTATACAACGCGCGCGTATATGTGCGTGTATACGCGTGTGTGCGCGCCGCGTACGTAACGAAATTGCATAATCGTGCTTCCTCAATGACGGGAACACCGTGTGACGATCAGAGATAATAACGCCGCGGAATTGTCGCGTTTACGCTCGCGCGCGCTTTCGAAGCGCGTGTAACGAAATTACCGGCTTTTTACGATCGGCAATGAACACGACGGCCGCCGATCGGGGCTGAACTTGCACGCACGCACACGCGCATGCGCACACACTTTTTATCTAATCGTTGTGGAACGCATTCCGCAACGAGCGCGTCAACTCAGACCCGGTAACGGCTAATTGGGCCCCCACATTGGAATATTGAATTACCAGCGAATTATTCAGCGAGTTAAACGAGCCAGGGTTAAGACTATAAATTCGCTCATGCGGATCATTGTCGGTTTTCCACTGTGTGCTGTGTTCGGTTAAAATCTTCCTCTTCCTTTTCTTTCTCTCTTTCTTTTTTTTTTTTTTTTTATTTAAGAGTTTTTTTTTTAAGTTTCGAGCTTTGTTTGGAATCGTTTTGAAGTTTAATTATAGTTTATCTTTCTTTTATATTTTGTTGTTGCTTGAATCGAAAGAGTCGATAATGAAAATATTGAAATATTGATGTATTCCTTGTTTTTTTTTTTATTAAAAAATATTTATATTTTTAAATACCAATTATTATATATATCGATAATTCGCAAAGCCTTGAGACTGTCGAGAAAAATTATTTTATTGCTCGTTACATCATCGCGATGATGAGAATATATATTTGACACCAGAAACAGCGAAATAACAATTTATTAATTTCCTCGAAATCCCTTAAAAAAAAAGGAAAAAAAAAAAAAGAGTAAAATTGAACGTTAAACCTGGTATTAAATCTAACAAATATATCCATCCAGGGAGGGGGGATATATCTCTCTGGATAGCAGGAGCATAGGGAGAAGAACCGAGGACTAGGGATTATCTAGTGCCAGCGACCATGTTTTCTCTAGGGCGACATCTGGATACCAGCTGAAACCGGGTTACTAAAATAGTTCGCGTGGAATTTGCGAAAATCCTGATCGATAGCCGGCGACAGCATCGGTTAATCCAGTACACGGGCCGTGATAAAGTTGGCGGAACGAGCACTGATCGACGTTATGCAAATTCCTGGCCGTTAGTGGACACGCGCGCGCATAGTTTCCGGGCGAGAGTGGAGAGGTTAGGTCGAGAGCGCGCGGGGACCGGAAGCGGTTGTCGGGCGGAAAGTATCGTGATAAGATGAACGAACCGGTAATATTGTTTTAATGAGTGAAAAGTGAAATTTTGAAAGGTTGGAATATGGTGGTATTTTTTTATAAATTGTTCTTTCAAGCGAAGAATAAAATTTTTAATCAAATTCTTTGCTCCAAATTTTTTGAACGGTGTTATGTTTTATATATATTATATATGTATATATTTTTCGTTATAATAAATATATCCATTGTAGATAATTATTCGTTCATTTTGCAAAGGAAAAAATTGATTTTTATTAAAAATGTTTCATGCTACTTTTTCAAAGGCAAAAATATATATCCGCATGTCCTCCATTTTCGTTTCAAATTTCTCCTCTGAATTCTCTCGCGGCACGAAACTCGTTAAAAGTGAGAATTTTTATTTAACTCGTACGCCGTGTTCGATGTGTACCAGCTCTATTGTATCGTGGTCATTAGTTGAAATATATAGGCTAGGCGAACGTAGTGTAATTGTAGAGTTCCCAGGTGATTATCCATCCGAGCTATAAACACGTTTAATACAGATTAACGAGGTTGCTGTTGAAACACATTGAAACTTGTGTAGGGGAGATGAGATGCGACGTGGAAAGAAAAAAAGAAGAAGAGGAGGAATAAAATAAACCAACTCGAAAACTTGAAAAAACTTTCAGACGAGAAATATACACAGAGAAGAATTTACTAAACGACTTTGTTTATCCTTATATTTAATCTAATCTCGATATATACAAATCGATGGAATGAAAAAAATTATTCGCGCCCTATAAATTTCAGTCTGCTATTTATTATTCGAATCGATAATTCTGATCTAAAAATACTCGTGCATGGTTATAAAAATCTCGCGTTATTATAGAAATAAAATTGTAGAGTTCAGAAGAAGCGTGTGTTCTCGAAGAAGCGTGGAAACATTTCTTATTCGATTTAAAATTTTCGAAATTCAAAATTCAGGAAGAATATTTTTCTTCTTGAAGAAGATAAAATTTTCCTCTTTTGATTGGAAAAAGGGGGTGGGGGGAGAAAGAAAGTGTGATCTTCGTCTCGCCGGAAGAGAGACAAAGACACGAAAAGATGGGAGGATTGTAATCATCGAATTAAGGTCGAGGGTACGCTTTATTGGAAAGAAAGCGTATCTGAGGGATCACAATTATTTGCCAGAAACGGGGGGACGATTTACAATGTTAGTTAGATTTACAATTTCTTTCTTCAATAGCTAGACTTCAAGAATTCAAACTCAAAAATTCAAAATCTTTGACACAAAGTCAAACAAATTAATATTAATCGGCATTAATAGATATGCAGAGTGAGAAATTAGCATAGATCTTTCGAAACACTTTTAATTACCACAAAAATAACCCCTAACAATTCCCTATTCCAAGAGAACAACAAAATTACCAGATATATATTAAACCAGAAATAAGAACAAGAAATCCAATTACCATTAGAGAAGAAATTTAGCTTGATCTTCGAAACTTTTCAATTAACCCAAAGTTAACAGCTACAAACAACAACAACAACAACATTTCTATTGGGACTTGGAACAAATATCCAAGAAGAACAACGAAATAATAATAATAATAATAATAATAAACGTGAACTCGAACGAGAAAATCAATCACCATTACCGATTTACCGGAGGAGGAAGAAATTAGTTTGATCTTTGAAACAAAAGGGGTAGTAGTTTTCCATCCCTTTGAAAACCCTCAAAAGACTCGTTCTCGCGTGCAGAGAGAGAGAAAGAGAGAGAGAGAGAATTTCATCGCAGACGCGACAAACCGAGCTTAATCGAATTGCATAAGCATCCCCTTCCCCGTTTCATCCCTTAAGCGGTTGCAGGGGGTCGGTGGGGGGAACCGGAAGCGCCTCGAAGGGATGCAATGGGTCGACTTGAAATTCTAACTAAGTCAGCCGTGCTTAACCCAATTCGATCCTCGCCGAGGACTCGAAGGCTTCGTTTCTAAGGGTGCAAAGTTTTCGCGATGCTGGGGCGTTAACGAGGGTGTTGCGAGCTCGCTCGAGATTCGCTACGAATCGTCGTTAAAAACTTTCGAGGAAAAAATGACAAATGTTTTACGCGACAATGTGCAATGTGTTGGATGTATGTATTTTTTTTGTTCGATTAATTTTTTACGTAAATGTTTCTAAGAATAACGATAATAATAATTTTTTCGATCGGATGCGAGAAAAATAACGAGAATTAAATTATAAATTTTTCGTTGGAAATAATTGGAGAAGAGATATCTCGTGGATATTTGTACATTTATGGAAAAATGTAAATTTTTCTTCAATTATTATGACGTATCGGATTTTGTCTTATTTTTTAAATTATATCAGAAGTGTTTTATTCCGGATATTTTGCATATTTATGGAAATTTTTTTATGAACATGAGGAAAGAAATGGAGCAATAAATTACACAAGAACATTTATGTAGAATATGCATGAATAATATCTGGAGCCTAATTATAGTTAGTGATTTTCAGCTCAAATGAAGCAGTAAGAAATAATAATGGATGAACGATTTGGTGTTTTGGTGAACAATGATAATGTTAGAGCAAAGGAATAAAATTTAACGAATGTGTAACGAAGGTATAATCCATTTATCCATTCCAGTTTGGAATAGATAAATAATTTATTACAATTTGAAATTGTATAATAGAAATATATCCCTTTATAATGGTAGAAATTCATCATGCAATGAATTTAATTAATTAGGATGGAATTCAAATGTAGTTGCACTATTTCAATATATTTGTCCGCATAAAATTTCTGAATAAATACAAAAATATCTGTTACTGTTAAATAAAGCAGATAATTTTCTACAGTGTATCAATAAAGCAAAAGATTATCTATATATTTACCGAATTAATGCTTTAATAAAGCAATGTGGATCATTAGTGCAACGATAAATAGATAGAAATCTATGTTGCAAAATTATAATAGAAAATTCTGTTCGATTCTTCAACAATACGAAAATCCCAAAGTTCCCATAAGACGATATAAAAAAATCTATTCTGATATTTTTCAACCCTTGTTTTTTTCGATTTACACGTATGCACATTAACTTAGGATCCTCTCGTATAAAGAAAATTTTTACATGCATCCCAAGATAAATGAAATCTAAAAAATCATTAGATAAAAAAATGACAGAAAAATATTTTTACGATCCCCTTTGTATCACAGGCTAAGATCCACTGTTCCGTTATCACGATTCCATTCGGTTACATTCCGTTTTGAACTAATTTCGTGGAACGATTCGTTTCGTTTATTTGAATACGCGTTGGTTTTAGAAACTTCTATGGTCCATTACTTCGGGTTTACGGTCCACGATAAAATTACGCGGACTATGATTTATGAATCCCAAGCATTCGGTTTTAAACTACGCCAAACCAAATGCGTGATGTGCACCGTTTCGAAATGATAAAGCAGACAAAATTTACATGTTGCAAAATACCGATACACAAACTCGGCAACTGTTTTCTATGCAGATATAAATTTGAATAGCTGTCACGTTCCTTAGCGACAAAGTTGGTCTGTGATAAGTCCAACCAGCCATGATGTAATGGGAACACAATGTGTACGTAGATGTTCTAAACTCGAGCTCTAAAAGGATGAAAGTGAAGAAAGAATCGATTGTTTCTTGTCCAACTAGAATAGATACTAGCCTTTCAACCACAGAAGCTTTCATTCTTTTTCCTTTTTTTTTTTT
>NW_006263385.1:339696-341260 GCF_000469605.1 Apis dorsata
TAAAAATTTCATGTGTCAAGCGTCATCGAGTTTCTCTTCGAACATATCTTAATTTCTTTTCATAGATCGAAAGTGTTTCATTTCCAAAACGAAGAAATTATTGATATTATCTTTAAAATTCACCCACCACTAGAACCAAAGTATAAGATACTATTTGATAATATAAATCCTACGATTATTCTAATTTTCCAAAATAGGAAAATCATACATTTCTAAAATTCTAACCATTCATTCTTTCCAACAACAAAACATATATCTAAAAATTCACCTCCCTAAAAATTCATCTTTAATATATTCTTCAAATATATCTCCAAATACACTCGATGATAAATTCTAAAATCGATGATTCTCCATTTCCAAAACTAAGAAGAAGTTGTATTCCTCGAAAACCACCCTTAGAAACAATTAACAATATCAAATCCTACGATTATTCTACTTTTCCTACATTTTCACATCCTAAAATTCTAATCATCCCTTCATTCTTTCCAATAGCAAAACATACGTCTCTAAAACTCCACCCTCCTAAAAATTCATCCTTAGCATATCCTTCAATATATCTCCAAATACACTCGATGATAAATTCTAAAATCTTCTATTTCTCCATTTTCAAAGCTAAGCAGAAGCACTGGTCGTGTACCCCTCGAAAACCACCCTTAGAAACAATTAATAATCCTACGATTATTCTACTTTTCCAAAATAGGAAAACCATACATTCCTAAAATTCATTTTATCAAATCTAATCATCCTTCATTCTTTCCAAAAGCAAAACGTAAAATTTCATCCCTTTAAAAATTCGTAATATCACACTCGATGATAAATTCTAAAATCGTCGATTCTCTGATCGCGTATCCCTCGAAAACCACCCTTAGAAACAATTAACAATATCAAATCCTACGATTATTCCTATATTTCTAATTTTTCCTATATTTCTAAAATTCTAACCATTTCTTCATTCTTTCCAACAACAAAACATACGTCTCTAAAACTCCACCTCCCTAAAAATTCATCCTTAGCATATCCTTCAATATATCTCCAAATACACTCGATGATAAATTCTAAAATCTTCTAATTCTCCATTTCCAAAGCTAAGAAGAAGCACTGCGGTCATTGCGTGTCCCCCTCCCCGAAGAGCGCACGAAAACCACCGTTCGAAACGGCTCAAACCGACCCGAGCCCGCAATCCATCCATGGTACCGTACCATTCCGATCCAGAAACCGCCCTCCAACGCCGCCCCCTCCTCCTCAACCCCGTGACGCGACGTTCCGCTTTCCGTTTCTCCCTTTTCCCGACCTGTGTCTCGGGTCGATGAGAACGGAAACCGAGTCGCGGGAGACGCGCATGCGGCCTAACCACCCCTATCCACTCGCCCCCCTCCATCACGGATCAATACCCAACCAGGCCATCTGCCTCTCCCTCCCTCCTCGTAACAGGCTGGAAAGCGCGCGAATATACGTCAGGCGGACAAGCTGGCGCCACGGGGTGGCCTCGTGGATCTTCATCTCTTTTGGCTTTCCCCTTTCTTTTCTTTCTTTCTTTCTTTCTTTCTTTCTTTCTTTCTTTCTT
>NW_006263385.1:341671-344003 GCF_000469605.1 Apis dorsata
GATTCGTTGGCGATTCGTTTTCGGTTTCGACGAGACGGTCAATCCGATAATGGAGGGAGGAAATTTGTCCGAAACAAATTTGTTTTTTCGAGAAAAGTGTCTATTGTGTATATTGTGGATTGGGTTTAAGGGTTCGAAGTAGGGTTGTGAAAGTACACTGACGGGTGTTTTGTTTGGTCTCGTTAGAAAGAGAATATTATTGGACGTTAACCGAATGAAATTTAGAAAGTAAAAAGTTGGATAAAAGTTAGTTCAAGTTTAATTATTTATAATTAAAATGTTCGAATAACAGGTTTATAGTTATATTTTCGTATAATCACGATCGTTTATCATTACAATTATTTGCAATTATTATGTTTGATCAATAAATTATCGAAGTAACT
This sequence comes from Apis dorsata, assembly GCF_000469605.1. NCBI lineage: Eukaryota > Metazoa > Arthropoda > Insecta > Hymenoptera > Apidae > Apis > Apis dorsata. Next base: position 342,055 of record NW_006263385.1, read on the forward strand.
TCAACCTTTAAATATTGGTTTTAAAGAGTAACTAACCTTTTTTCTTTTTTTCAAAGAGGAGAAATTTGTTCAATTTTGTTAAAGGGTAAAAGTAGACTGGTATTTTAATTTAAAATTAATTAAACTGAGATTTTGCGCAGGAGATTAGATAATACCCCCAAATTAGACAATTCCATATTCCCTGATAATGTTAATTTTTCGTCAACTTGGTGCAGAGAAATGGATTAAATGGAGAAAACAGATGGAGAGAGGTTAAACGCGTTGCACGGTCAGGAAAGATAATAAAACCGATTTAACCGCGTTTCTTTCAATTCCCCCTTTTCCCATTCATTCCTGTGTCTCGTCAAACTTGCAAAGTAATCAGATTACCCTTAATCCAGTCAAAGTTGAACGAAGATTTAAGGTGGCCATTTAGTTCCAACTTTCCATCGGAATCTTCACCGCTGCTACTCCAAAAGATATATAAAAAAAAAAATATATTCTTCCTTCGAGGGGCAACTTGGTAAGTGCAACTTAATTGGTCCTCCATTTTCTTTCTTTTCTTTCTTTTCTTTTTTTTTTTTGTTTAATATTACAACGCTTTATGTCATTTCCTTTCCACCCCTGTCCCGAAACAACTCACCGTCTCGTTTCCCCCCCTCGTTTCCGCCAACCAGTCGTTTCCAACGACTTCTGTCGTTTCTCTTTTAGCTGACGAGGGTGGCCAGAAACAAGCTCGCTCCAACCAGGTCACTCAGAGTTCTCGTTTATCACGTTGTCTCTCTTGTATACGTGCACGCAAAGTAGTTGTGTGTATTGCTCGTATAATGGGGACATCCTTCGACGTCCTGCTCGTCATTGTGACTAACTTCCTCCAAGCTATTTTCGAGGCAAGATTTCAGACATTAAGGGGTGGCTTGGTTCTCGTGTTTTTTTTTCCTTTCTCTCTTTCTTTTTTTTTTTTTCTTCTGTTCCCGCGTTGGAACTGATGTCGAAGAAATAAATAACAGTTTGTCATTTTTGAGAATTTTTTTGTATTATGGGTTCTTTAAATTATTATAATAATTTTTTTCGATTTTTCTTTTTGTAATTCACAAGTTTCCAATTTTTTACCTTTTGAATTACGAAATTATTCAGGACAGAATTTTTATTTTATTTTAAGTTTGAAAAATTTTTTCAAATTTATAAATTTTCAAACTTCCAAGAAAATTTTCCAGTTTCCAAGCTTCCATGTAATTTGAAATTTCAAATTTTCGTATATATAAAAATTTTCCAATTTCCAAGCTTCAGAATCGAGAAATTTTGCGATCGAATTCCCATTCGAACAAATTAGAATAAACGCAGAGACACGAGTGAAAAGGGGAGGAATTTCTTTGATCACGTTCGAAAACATTAACCTACATAAAACCTGTCCCAGAAAGGGATAGGCAAACAATATGAATTATTTCACGTTGAACGCCAAACACCGTCCATTCAGAGCGCTCAATTGGCTGTTGCACGGCTCAAAGGGTCCACCATCGTGATCCCATGCACCCCTTTTCCTTCCCGCATCCCTATTCACTGAAAATCTCTTGAACCACGTTCCTCCCACCCCTCAGCTTTCACCTACCCTTCCACGGAGATCCAGCCTCTACCCCTTCGTGTGCGGCCAGCTGGTAACAACGTCGAACCAGTGACCCATTAATAGAACACGTCGAGACCTACTACCTAGGTACCCGCCCTGGTAAATATGTAATCGTCGTGTGCGCAATTCGTGTAACACAAGTTACAATTAATTTCCATCACCACGTCACCCAGTTTCCACTTCTCGATTCCGGACAACTGACAGGATTCTCTCTTCGTTTTCTTCGTACGATGTCGTTTAATAATAACGTGACAGAAGAAATAAAATTTGGAATATTCTTGAATAATCTTCTCCTTGTATCGAGATTTTAGGATTTCTTTTTTTTTTTTTTTTTTTTTTTTTTTTT
>NW_006263385.1:344406-346694 GCF_000469605.1 Apis dorsata
GATTGTGTAATCTTGAAATTTTCAAACTCTTAAAGAATTCAAGAGGGATATGGACAGGAATAAATTTGTGCCACCGATATATCGAGCGGTTGGATGATCGTTCGTGTCACGGTGAATCTTGAATATTAGATTCCGGAAATTTCCAAGTTCTATCGTAAATTTATAAGGGAGGGGCTGTGCCAGACAGTGGAAACTTCTAGAGTTAACGAGGCCTCAAAAGGAACCGCAATTTCCCCGTCTAAAATGAGGTTGGAGGGTTTGAACGATCGACTCCTTTGTATTATCTTTATCCCGGATAATCGAAGAGTCAGGAAACTTTGCACGATTAACCTTTTTAATAAGGGTGTTTTAAAAAGAATAAATCAAAAATCGAAAATCCAAAATCTTACGATATCGTTACAAGACTCTTTATGTTTTCAAGAGTTTCTTTGAGATTTTTCGAATTTAAAAAATGCAACGACAATATTGATATTTAAGGAAAAAGTCGAATAAAAGAATTATCGAAACTTTTCCTCAAATTGCAAAAAGCTTAAAATCTTACGATATCGCAAAATTTTTTAAGTTTCATAGATATTTAAAAAATACAACAATCTTTGATATTTGAAGAGGAAATCAAATAAAAGAATTATCGAAACTTTTTCTTAAAAATCCAAAATCTTACCGCAAAACTCTTTCGAAGAGTTTCGAAAAGTTTCGAAGAGTTTCTTCGAGAATTCGAATTTGAAAATCAATATTTAAAGAAGGAATTCAATAAGAATTATCGAAACTTGTTCTCAAAGGGTTAAATTAAAAAAATAAATAAAAGAACTATCACAAAACGATGAGGACGAAAACTCATTTCTGACAGAAAAGGATCGCCGTATGAATATTTCATGGCATGGAAAATGGCCGACTAAAAATAGCTCGAAATTTAACGAAACTTTTTGGACTGTGCATTCACAGCAGAAGCAAAACACTCTTTTTCTTTCCTTCATCTCCATAAAATATGTAAACGGTGAATTCTGGATCTGCTGGATGCTGACAAGGAGCGGGAGAAATAACATTTCTATTTTTTTCTTCTTCTTCTTCTTCTTCTTCTTCTTCTTCTTCACCTCTTTTTCCGCTCGCAACTTTGTCGTTAATTCGCAATTACGCCCTCCACCGGAAACTCCGGCTAATGAAAGAGTAGCCAGACTTATTTGCCGGTTTAATTTCGGAAAGTGGAGGATTTTGTAATTTATGCAGATATTTTTCTTCCGATTCTTTACGAATAATCATAATTTTTAAATAAGATTTCTCATATTTTTTTTTCTCTTCTCTTCGAATATTTTTCTTTCTCAGATTCTTAGAAAATAATAATTCTTGAAAAAGAAAGAAAAAAAAAAAAAAGGTTTCTCGAGAATATTTTTTAAAACTTTAATTATATTGTACAGAAATTTGAATTTTTAAGAGATGAATATTTTTTCATTTCTTCGATCTTTCATTAAGATATCGGGGGATGTTTTTAGAAATTTTGACGGGAAGAAAAATTCTGAGATTAATCGAGCGAATTAAATTGTTATAAATTGAAACGTCGAAGAGGAAGATACAGTTTTGAAGAGAAGAACGAGATTGAAGGAAAAAAAAAAAAAAAGAAAGTTTATTTCGTGAGAAATATCTTATGACTCCAACTGCTCTAAAACTTCGTTATTTAACGTAATAAATCATCTACGGATACTCTATAACTTTTCTACGAGTGTAAAACTCGTAAAAAAAGTTTTACGAGTTTAACTTTGGAAAAATGTAAAAAATTATTGGAAAACGTGCCGGGAAATATAATTTTTAATGCATTTCAAACCGCGTGCAAATTTTGGAATTGTTCGAAATTCAATCTTATTATATTATTATAGTTTCGTCTTTTGAAATTTTCAATTATTTTTATTCCTATATTATCTGCACATTCGTTGGATTATTATTAGAGACAGGAGAGGAAATAATTTTGCAGATTAATCTAAAGCAGATAAAAATTGTTAGAATAAACATCCTGAAAGACTCACCGCTTCCGTTTTCAAGAAACGTCGGTTTACAATCTATTTTTTAATTCTAATTTAATTTTTCGATAGTTTCAAGAATCTAATAAAAGAAACAGGTATCAAAAAATGTATACGTATATGTATATAGAAACTATAAATAAAATGATAAAAATATTTCTAAAAATTGAAATTAAAAAACTCCAAGGCAAAGTTTTCCACTTTTAATTTCAACTTCAATCTCACTTTGATCTAATCTAAAGTACACAAAAAAAACCTCAATTAAAATAATTAAAAAAT
>NW_006263385.1:346838-348330 GCF_000469605.1 Apis dorsata
GCCAATTTCACGAGATAAAAATCACATATATTAAAATAATTATTCAACCTGACAAGAAATGAACACTGGTGCACGATTTATTTTATTTAACTTGATTACATTCGAAACATTCGAAAATTACAAAATTCACGATTAAATTTAATCAAACGTCCCAAAATTATTTATCAAAAAAATCCGTTTCTAATTTAATTTCGATCAATTAAACAAACATACCTTCCCCCCCCCTCCCAAAAAATTAATTGGAATTAATATAAAAATTTTCATAGAAACGAAGAGAACCTTCGATTCATTATTTTCAAGTATATAACGATTGCCAATTTAATTTCGGTATAAACGAGATTATTACAAAGAGGTGGGAAGAGGTTCTCATGGGCCTACTCTAGCTTCGTTAAACAAGTTCTTGCTCGACGCGTAAAATAACCGGTTTGAATGCAAGTTGAAGGAACAATGTCNTAATAACTCGCAACGAAGTTTTCCTCGATAAACTCGAACGAAGTCTACGTCGATCGCTCTTATTAATGGGGGTTTGTGCTCCCCTAACCACCGTGAATACACGTCGAAAGCATTTTGATGGCCCTTCTCTAGGGTCGATCCCTTTCTCGTCGAGTAACGAAATTAATATTTGGTTGCACGAGTTTGTCGTTTCTTATTTATGGAAAAGTGAAGATCGATCGATTGTCACATATTCTGTGAACACGTTATTGTCAAAGAGACGAGAATTGTTTGTGAATTTAAGGGGGAGGGGGGAAGAGAAAATGAATTTTTTCTTTCAAAAACAATCGTGAATCATGAAAAATAATTGGTAATACGAGCGATTTTTCTTCGAAAATCCTGTATATATATTTTTCGATAAAAAGCGTCTGACACGCTTATTTGCTTTCATCCAATCATTCGAACCGATTTCCTTAGCATTTTTCCTTACCCCGAAGCAATATTTCGTTTCCCTTCTTTACGTTCGACGACGAATCGAGTCGGAAGGCACGATGTATAAAAATGTAAATTGGAACTGGAATCGATTCATCATACGTCACGAATAAAATTTACACCAATACGGAATATTTCTATCATAAAATAAATTGTAGAAATTATCCCATTATTTTATTAACGAAATTTAAAAAAAAATTCCTATAACATATAAACCTGAAATCTACAGCTTACAAGAATTCAAAATATTATTTTCCTAATAAAACTAATCTTGCAAAAATTTCAGTCGCATCCTTAAAGCCTTTCAAGTAAGAATACATGCATAATAAATTATTCCTAAAAATAACCTGAATCTATGCCTTATAAGAATATTTGAAATATTATTTTGCTATAAAAAATAATCTTGCAAAAATTTCAGTCGCATCCTTAAAGCTTTTCAAGTAAGAATACATAATAAATTATTCCTAAAAATAACCTGAATCTACACCTTACAAGAATATCCGAAATATTATTTTGCTATCAAAAATAATCTTGCAAAAATTTCTATCAAAATATATATATATATATA
>NW_006263385.1:348658-354762 GCF_000469605.1 Apis dorsata
AACTATCTTTTCAATGGTTTAATTTACGACCTCGCATTTGGCCCACGCTACGCCCCTATCCGACCGTATCTTCCATTCGAATAATACGCGTCCACGTTGCCATCAAACAGCCAATGATGAGCAAAATTTAATCAAGCTACGAAGAACAAAGTTACTTCAACAATTTATTATTCCAAACATAGAATAATAATAACAATTACAATTGAGACAGACACGGAAAAACTACAATCAACTACAATGAATAAAACTTATCTTAATTAATCACTCGAAAGTAACTTTGTCCAGAGAATTTTCTTCAAACTCTGTGTACTTTTTTCCAACTCGAGAACGTATCAAAACTTTGGATCAAACTTCGTAACTCGAGCGATGAAACGGAGATCGCGATATTCAAACGGAGAGGAGTGGAGAAGAGAAGAGGCTGGACGAGGAATGCATCAGCTGATCGGACGGAAAGAGAGGAAGAGAGCGTGGAATAGCGTGGCCTTGCACGCACCCTCGCGGATTGGCCACGCACACAGATGAAGGAGAGAGATCCGTGACGTGACGCGTGCGTGGCACAGGTCGCTTCACGAATTGGGTCAAGAGGGAGAGACTCTGGTCGTTTAACTTGAGACCTCCTCCTCCTTCTTCTCCTTCTCCTTCTCTGAGAAGCGTTGGACCACGATGGATACTTTGGTACCGCGAACATCGATCCGGATACCGAGGAAATTGAGCCACTGCAACCCTTTGTGCATGTGCATAATATTATAATATTATGCAGATTGGAGAGGAAGATTATTGGAGTGATAACTTTTGGTGAAAAGTGTCGAACATTTTCGATGAATTTTTTTTCTAGGGGGAGTTTTGTAGAAGGGTATAATGAAAATGGAGAAAGATATTAATTTTTAGTAAGGAAGTGTTTTTTGAAGAAGATTTTTTCGTGAAGGGTTGTAAAAATTTTTTGAAAGATAGAGATTTTCTTTGAAAAAAAGGAATATGTTCGTTGAAGTATTTTTGAAATATTGTTTTTTTTTTTTTTTTAACAAATAAAATTTGCATTAAACCTAATTTGCATCAAAGTTTATATACATTTTAATCAATTCGTTGTACGTGGCATTTTCCATGATTTGTTCTAGATTTACATGCGATGTATTAATACATTTCTTGTCACGAACCATTTGATTTATTGATGTCGCGTGTCTTCTCTTGATTTACATTACAGACCGATTTTCTACGCGTTCTACCGTATTCGAGGTACAATATATGGACAATGAATAGTTGATCATTCATTCATTATTATTGATCACTCGATTAAACGTATATTGTGCAAAACCATTATTTGAAAATATTGCATCACGGATTAAAATATTGCAATTCAAATCATTCTCTAAAAATTAACTAACTAACGAAAAATTAGATTAAAAAGATTGCAATTTTTTAACCATTTTAGTGCTTTCTTCGTTGATTAAATATTTTCAATTCTAAACTTCCAAATAGAATAATGAATTTCAGACTTATTTATGATGAGGGAGAAGAGAAAAATCCTTGTTGTTTAACTTTACTTCGCGAATAAGATTTCAAAAGATAGTAATCTTTGGATACAAATATCATTTTGTCGAAGGGAATTACTCATCGGATGGATCACTCTGCAAATTAATTTTCATCGAGGATCTATCGATCATAAGTGTAACTCAAACTCAACACTTTTGTTGATCCTGTCCGTAAGTTGAAGTTCCGCGATTAAAATTGGATTTTCGTCTATTCTCGGCCAGCCGTCCCTGAAAGTCTTCGAAACGATAAATATATTTAACGTCGAAAGCGTGTGCTCTATTTTTTCTTTTTTTTAAGCCACGACAAAACTAGATACTCCATTTCCCCGTAAAAACATATTTTCTAAAGAGAATAAATCTATGGAAAATGATCCAACTATGTCAAAGAAGAATTTTCTCCACTCTCAAAAAAAAAATTCTCAATCAACAAACTTTCTCAACTAACAAAAATATCGTAACGTTCTTTTCAATATCCGATTGATCGAGGGTTGAAAGAAGAGATTCACATCTTCCATGATTAATGTACAGAATAATCCAGAAATCTATCTGATCCAGAATCTGTATATTAAATTCAATTATACGAAATGAAATTGCAGAAGAAATAATCAGAATTCTCTCCGCTCTCCCGTTGTTTCTAATTATTCAAGAGGGTGCAAATTAACGTTCTCGTTTCACGAGGGGCAAACATTCCACGCGAGCGAGACTCATGTTCCAACCGCAATCAGTATGTAACCAGTCGAATAGGGACGTTGAATTCAATTACGTCGCGTACGATTGATTTTCATTATGAAACCAGTGTTCTATCGATCCCTTGTATTAATTACGACCGCGTTGACGCAACGTGGGCCGCATAAATCAACGCGAGTAATCGGCCAATTCGATCTTCGATTATCGCTGTAGAAATTGCGTGAACATCGTCATTATCATCGCCACCTCGTTTTTGCACAACTCGAACGAACTTCGAGTTTCGTCCTCCCTCGTGAAATTTCGTGCGCAGATCGAAAGAGAAATAATTTTTGATTTAAGCGCGAGATTGTTTTGTTTTGTTTTATGTTGAAGAAAAATTGAATATCAAGTGAATATTGAGTAATATTAAGTGAGAAATGTAAATCGTATTTCGAATTGTTCGCTCTACTTTATTTATTAATTCGTTTTCCTTTTCGTTTTTCCCGCCATTTTTCCTAACCTCAAATTCTAACATACTGCTTCTTCGACTTTTGTTATTCGTTTTTTACTTTTTTTACGCGCTTGATTTTCATCTCATCTCTTTTTATGTTAATTGTTCATTCTCAGTTAAAAGATTTTGAAATATTTTTTTTTTGTTTTTATTGATGATCCATTTGCAAACGATCGTCCAATCGTCCGTTTAAAATTGATTGGAACGCGGCCAAAGTGATCGTGATATTCGAAATCGGTGAATACGCTTAAGAAAATAGCATATTCGAGCTTATGTATATGACAAAGTAACACTAAGAATAGAATGTTACCGAAAATAGAATTTCTGAAACAGACGAAACGGTGTTACAATTTATCATCGAGAAGAAAAAGGGAATCTTTGACATTAACTAATTCGTTTTAACTTTTAATATTTTAATTTCTTTTAACTTAAAAAAATCTAATCATCTTTAAAGCATCTTATCGAGCAACAAATATTAATGCAACTTTATTTTCAAGTCTATCATTTTGTTATAATTTTTAAATACAATCAAGTAAATATTACTTGTTACCATCGTCGATAAGAATTAATTAAATCTATTCACATATATCGAAAAATTACTTCTTCCTCTGTTAATAAAAATATCATTACAGGAAATCTTTTGTGACAAATTGAATACTTTGCTCGAAATCATTAACGTGTAAAATTATGCTTGCGTGACCTACCACATATTCGCGCAATATCTACGTGTTCGCGAGTGTATCACGATTTCCTGCGACGAGGTTAAAAATAATTTCGTCGATTAATTATCAAAACGACACTGTTCAAATATTCAATTTTGGAAACGTTGATACAAGCTATCCCGCTGTTTTTTACCTTGACATTCTTGAGTTGTACGCCGGATGATTTACATTTCACGTATATACATAAATACATTGCGAAATACATTGCAACGCAATGTGTACGTGAATTTATTTGTTTGCAGAGAAGAATAGAAAACACTTGTCGATGATTAAAACGGATGATAAGAAAGTGTTGGAAAACAATGAGCTTTTTTTCGAGCATATCGAAACTAATGAACGTTTCCATTCAATCGGAATCGATGGGAAAAATAATAATGATAATTGGAAATTTATTTTGTAACAAAAAGAGAGATTGAAAACATTTGACGACAAAATATAAATATTGGAATTTTTTCAAAAGATAGAGAAATACAATTTTTATTTTTCCTAAAAATTATCAATCAAAAATTACTACTTAAAAAAACAATTTCAATTTTGACAATATGCAAATGTTCCCAAGAATACTTCACTTTTAATTTTCTGGGTGCATATTTCATTAAGGAATTAAAAAATGAAACGAGGATTAAAAAAAAAATAAAAGAGAAAAATCTTCGATTCTTTACGTTACGCAACTTGATAAATTTTTTGAAAAATAAAAGAAAGGAAAATGGATTGTACAATCGAAAGCCATTAATTGGTCCGAGTAGAAAATCAAACCTACGCCTTCTTTCCTTGTCTGACGAACGTGTTCCTTATCTACTGAAGCGAGACACGACTTTTAAGGAGGTATATCGAACGCACGCGGATTGATCGGCAGGCATTGCGGATCGCGAATAGAATGATGCGTGAAACGTCACGAAACAATTTATGACGCGTTGTGTAATAGACGGAGTGCAATAACATGTTGTCGATTATAGAGACAGAGAGAAAATAAATAAATAATTTTCGATGACTGTTGGAAAGTAGGAGAGGCTACGATTACTGCGCAAATTCGTATTTTCGTTAATATTCAAACGAATGGTTAAATAATTACGAGGATATCAAATATGGAACTGTAGAAATTTCGATATACACGAATTTATGTTCTAACGATAAATGAAATAATGCATAAATTATTAATCGAAATAAATCGTATATTTAACAATTTTGGAGTATGCATTTGAGACAAATGAAGAGACGACACATTCTAACGAATTTTGATATATGATATTGATTAGATAAAAGTTATGTGGAATTGAAAGTTTGTATCGATGAAATATAATGCGTATAATTCTTAATTGCAAGTGATGGACAAATTATGATATCTATTTTCAAAAATTTCTATCGAAAGGAAGGAAGAGAAAGAAGAAAAAAGAAAATCGAAAATTTATGAATGGTTAAATAATTACGAGGATATCAAATATGGAACTATAGAAATTTCGATATACACGAATTTATGTTCTAACGATAAATGAAATAATGCATAAATTATTAATCGAAATAAATCGTATATTTAACAATTTTGGAGTATGCATTTGACAAATGAAGAGACGACATATCCTAACAAATTTTTATTTATGATATTGATTAGATAAAATTTATGTGGAATCGAAAATATCGATGAAATACGTATAATTCTTAATTGCAAGTGGTGGACTTAATTTATGATATCTATTTTCAAAAATTTCTATCGAGAGAAAGGAAGAGAAAAAAGAAGAAAGAAAATCGAAAATGCATGACATTTCTGATTTACTCTCTATTCGCGTTGTACAATTATATCGGTGCTAGACACAGTGGTTTAGCCTCGAGTTAGCCAATTAAAACGATCGAACGAATTAATCCAATGGACCTTAACCTCGAAATTGTCATGTGCAAGTGCGGAACGATTATAAATGAAGATACATTTGTCCGTGAACTCTTCCAAGAAACCCATTCGATCGACAAACTTTTCATTAAGAGTTCCAAGTTCAACGACTCGCCTCTAATACACCGTACAATACATAATCGTCAATTCTTGCTAATTTTGCAACGAGTCTTATTATTATTATTAATCGTTCGTCGTTATTCATCGACGAGAAAAATTCTCTATGGCTCGCGAAATTATTTGAAAGTTTCTCAATTTCTTTTTATTTTTTTTTTCCAACGAAATGTCGTAACGAATAATTCTCTTTTACTTTTAACAAAAAAATTTTATAAACACGAGGAGCGTAATCAATATTGGATCTTTTAGAAAATCTTTTTTAACTCGAGTGATTCGAGGGTAAAATTTTAATTCAAAATTTAGAATCCTTTTATTTTGGAAAAAGATTCTTAGACACAAAACACGGAAAAATGAAAGAAATTTGATGAGATTTTCCAAAAAAAATTGCAACCATTATACACCTTCCAACGTAAATATAATAATTTTCAATAAAATCAAAATTTACAATTTTTCTCTCACTCTTTTTGTGCAGAAAAAAAAAATTTTCATCGAACTCAGAATTTTTCCAATTCCCAATTCCCAAACACAAAGTATTGGAATAAAAACCCCACTTGGCGAGCCAGTGCACGCTCGTGTAAACCTCTAAAGAAAGGAAAGAATTATACAACGGTTGTTATCGAGTGGGGAAGTCGGCATGTGCGGCGGCAGTGCCGTAGCTAGTTCACGGCCTTCCCTTG
>NW_006263385.1:355309-362973 GCF_000469605.1 Apis dorsata
CGGATAAAACGAAACGTTCCACGGATTAACGACGACGACTACCGTCCTTGCACGGTCTAATACGTGTTGGCGCGATTCAATGGGATTAACCGAATTATGCACACCTCGAATTCACATAACGCGTTAATACGAAACGTAATACGAATTTTTACAATATATATATATATATTTTTTTTTAAATAAAGAAACTCGACATAGATGAACGATTTAAAAAAAAATTTTTTTTGAACGTTTCGCTGTGATTTGATATTTCGATAATTTTTGAATAATATTTAAATTCGTGGATTTTCGAATAAACGATCGAATTCGATATAAATGCTACATCTCGACGATTAAACGGCTCTAAAATTGGATTTACGTTTGGAAAGAGATATTATTATACGTTACGTTACGTATAATAAAAACTGGGAAATGTTTGTAAATCGAGATGCAACGATGACATAACGGCGATACGAGGCACACACTCGATATTTACCGTGATAATTGTATCAGCGTATGGAAACTGAAAACAGATTGCAGTGACGAGAGATAACGCGGATCCTTAAATATTGTTCAATGAATTATTTCATTACTATTAACAGTATATACAAGTATATACTGTTAATAGTATATACAAGCTATAGAGAAATTTGTTTATAAATAGCAGACGATTTTTCCTCCACAGCTCGTATAATATCGTAGTAAAAATTCGCTTGCTTATTTTCGTAAAAATAGTTTGTTAACTTGGGAAAAAAATTTGAAACTCTCTTCAAGTTTAGAAATCTGTAAATATTTTCCTTTACTAATACCCTTATTTAATTTCTCCTCCCTCCTCTCCTCCCTCCCCCATTTTCTTATCCTTATTTACAATTATTTATTCCATTATTGATTTTAAAAAAATTCAAAGTTTTTTTCGACAATTTCCCGTTTTAAACACGATTTCGACAAATACCTCTAATTCTGAATTTCTTGGAAATTTTTAAAAGCCTGGAACAATTTACGAAACGTAAAGTGGACGATTGATTAAAAAATCAATAAACAAAGCGCATTTTCACGTAAAACTTAAACATTTTCCCTCGAATATATATATTTAAAGGTGCACAAGATTTATTCCATGAATAAAAAATTGCATTCGTCGAAAACGATACAAATGAATTGACAACGATCGTTTCGACTATCTTTTCGACGAACATAACCTCACTTTACTTGCGCGAGGCGGCATCACGTGGAATAGGCAATCCTTTCGCGGGCCAACGACCGTCGACGACTTACTTCGTTAAGGGGAAACATTGGTTTAACGAAGACCCACAAACTCCCTAAGCAGAAGTCTTTGAAGAGAGCTATTACAGCATTTGAATTTCCACGTGATTTCAACCTGTTTTCTTCCTTCCGCCGACGAGACCGAAATGGTTTCCGATTCGTGGAATTCTACCCGCGTTGAAGAAACCCCATTTCGCACGATCGAATCTTCAAATTAACAATTTAATAAATAATACTCGATGATAATTACATTCGAAGATAAACATCTTTATCCATCTTATCCTGTTAATTAAAATTAAATAAGATTAAATTCGCCCCGGATTCGATCGATTTTTTCTGGCATTAAGATCGTCAATATTCTCTTCTAATTTCAAAAATATACTTGCTAGTAAATTACTTACGAATTATAAAACAATCTATATCCTCTACGATATTTAAAAAGAAAAGTAATAATAATAATAATCCAGAAAATAAAATATCCAAGCATCCATTACCAAGCGTACCGACTCTCATTCACTTCCGTTACTATGAAATGAAACATGATCAATTCTATCATTGATCGATCGAAAAATGTATCTTTATTACCTAGTAATCACGAAGCGCAAGCGGATCTGAAACGGCAAACAGTTTCTAAGACGCGGTTTGGACGAAATAATTATCATAGCCACGTCGTTATTCAATTTTCTCATGCGGGGCATTGGACGTGATGCGATAATTGAGACTGGTTAAGGAACGAAAACGGACATAGAGAGGTGGTTATCGATCCGGTGCGGAGGCCGATCGATCCGCGCTTCCCGAGAAAAACACCGATCAATGGCGGCGGTGAATAGGAACTGCTCGCCCCTCTCGTTTTCGCGCGAGATACTAAATGATTCGTGCTCTAGCAGGGAGAAAAACTCGAGGAGCGTCGTTGCAGCAATGTCCTTGAAATCGAAACCTATCGATCCTGAACGACCACGTTTCGAGGAGGATTGCCAATAACTATTCGTCCTATTTTTCTTTCTCTCTCTCTCTTTTTTTTTTTTTGGTTTTAATCTTGAAAATTGAAGCAACGTATGTGAAGATCCATTTTCCACGATATTTTAATTATTGGATACGCAAGGAAAATTATTTTGTAAAAAATAATTTGAAGAAAAAGTAGATCAATTTCAAAGGATAGGATAAGAGGAAGAAGCATTAGAAGAAATTATTTTTATTTTCGTTGTTTTAAAATAAAAAGAGAGATGAGAATGTAGCTGTCCTCTTCATTTTGATGAATTCAGAAATTATAGAGGAAATGTAATTCGAAATCCTTGATTGTAGAAAATTATGAGAATATATAGGAAGAATATTATCGAAAAATAATTGTTTGACCCTCTTTACTTTATACTCCCCTCCGTTTTTAGTACATGGAAATGGTGGAATTGGAGGAACTGCAATCGACGTCCTTGAAATCCGATCGATCCGAACGAATTAGGACACAATGTAAAACCCTCGGAGATTATTCTTGGCTTCTTCTCAATTTTATTTCTTCCCTTCCCGCTACGACCGTTAATAAATAAATTTAGAATTGTTCGCGACATCCTTGGAAATTGATTTAAGAAGAGATCGAGGGAAAAGAAAGAAATTGATGATTATTTCTGAACTACTCGCGATTAAAAAATTAATATAATCGAGATTCTCGTTAAAAGAGACAATGACGAGAATCTGATACATCTGCTTCCACAAATAATTATGAAAATATTTTATTTCTTCGATATTTTGCCCAATCTGGATTAAATTTTGCCAAATAATTATTCTATTCTCATAAAATTGTTCATCAAATCCAATCAAATAATTTCCTATCTAAAATTTTGCAAAATAATCTAAATTACATCGAATCGATTCGAAATTGAAGTTTTGAGATTTCACGTGAACGATATAAATCCGTATTCCAGCCATTCGAAGGAACTCCAGAGATTCAACCCCTTCCCATTGGAGAAAAGTCTGCAAGAAGTCTTGTTTCCAACGCGGTAAAAGTTTCAAAGAGGAAAATCGTGTCAGAAATTTAACATCCCTTAAAATACTGGTCGACTGGAAATCGAATGAAAGATGGCGAGGATCGAATCCGTGCATATAATTGCATTGTTCGATTTTCGATTTCCCGAGAATTTCTGAGATTGATCGAAAACTACGGATAAGTTAAAAAATTGTAAGGCTTCTATTTACCTTTATATCATAAAATTCTCGCGTAGAAATATATATATATATATATATTTGAAATGTTTACAAGGAGATCGGATTAATCGAGAATTGGGTCAAACTTTAAATACATTAGTCTTTGTTAGAATATTAACCCCTTGGACTTGTACTTGTTCGACGAGTAAGTTTTAATTTAACTGTGACTTTCAATTAGAACGATAATAGATATTCCAATCTTTTCACGTAACTTTCCGTCGAATATTTAAATTCTCCATAACTCTTTCAATTTTAAATTCTTTCAATGTTTTCACGTAACCGTTACGTCGGCAAACAACGATATACAGAGGCATCTCTCTCTTAGATATTTAAAGCTCAGATACCAAACTCGATACCGACAAAATATTCTTCCAATATCAAACACAATGAAACACGTGTTTCTCGAGCGAACAACTCAAACTCTATCCCACCTCGTCTAATATAATGAATAATACTCCAATAAAACGATAAATAATTAGAGATATCTCAGAGAAATGTCAAGATGGAGGAACACGAGAAGAATATCTTCGATTGGAAATATCGATCTGCTCCGTTGAAAATGAAAAAGAAAAAGGAAATCTGACTAAAAATGCCATCAAAAGAGCATCTTCTAACGAGCTTTCGTGAGAAAATTTTTTTTCTCTGCAAAGGAGAACCGGAAGGAGATTAAGGACGGAACAAGATCGTTGGAATTGGAATTGGAAAACGCGCGCTATGATGAAGAAGAAGAAGAAGAAAAAAAGGGGGAGGATTGGAGAAAGGAAGGTATAGAACACGTCAGGGTGAAATTGGCCGACGTTATCACACGAATCGAAATGTCAGAGGAATTATAAATAGGTTAGGATCGATAGGCAGCCCGGAGAAGGCAAGCTTGGGCGCCATCTAGTCTACGCCACTTCCACCTACAACCACCCTCAGAGTCTTCGCAGCCTATCGTTAATGGACGTTCGATGCTTTTCCTCTCCCTCCCTCCAACACATTTTCAAATTTCTTTTCTCCCTACTAAAATATCGTGCACTTTGTTAACGATTCAAAATTTCCGTCCAAGAAATTCTATTCTTCCAAAACAATCTATTTCTAGCAATTATCCAACACCGTATAATCATATCCCTTTTTCTAACCTAGAACCGTTGCAATCTATAAACCATCGCTACGATATACACTTTTATCCTTCATCCAATTATTCGAATAATAATCTGAATCTGAGATAAAATTCTCGTTTCATTCATAATCATATCCCTTTTTCTAACCTACAAACCATTACGATCTAACCTCCTCATATCTATCCTTCACGAATTCAATTATTCGAATTATAATCCGAGATAAAATTCTCGTTTGAGAATTGACAATCGAATTAATAAATTATTTCTTCCCCCTGTGAATCTGATATCTTATCAAAGCAACCAAAAATCCTTATTATATAGAAACAGGAACAAACATTTGTGGAGACACGAACAGATTTTCTTTGTTCCTCCAAAGAAAAGAGCGAAGAAAAATCCATTCTTTTTTTCCATTTTTCCACGAGATACGGGGCGATCTGAACGACAGAGAGGAGCGGAAGGAAGGAGCGGGCATTTCCTGGAGGAGGGGAGGGGGCCTACGCCTTAAAGAACCCGGCTTCTGAATCTCTCGCTCGTGAGCTCGTTAGAAACACTTCTGACGGAAATGAGCGTTTTGCGGGGCGAACCGGGACGAGAAACGTTAAGTGGCGTGTGATGCGAGGACGGGAGGCTTAATTTTACACTCGTGACGCGAAACAACGCGCCTCTATAGGATCGTACCGTATCTTGTCACGATCTTGCGCCAAGATGGAGCCGCGTTTCCACAGATATGAATATTTTAGAGGGGGGATATTGCAATATTGCTTGCTTTTAACTTGACGTTGAGAAGGAGAATTATTTTTTTAAATAATTACGATTAATTTTCCCTCGATAATTTCGGTTAATTATCGAGTTGAATAATGAAAAAATAATTCAATCAAAATAATAGTAATAATTTATCAATTCGTTAATTTTTCTATTCAGGAATTTTGCTTTCTTTTAGATGCAACATGTTTATTGTATAATAAGTAATCTAAAAATTAATCGTAATTATTATTAATTAATTATAGATCATTAAAAAATGGATTTATTCTTGCTTCGTTCCTTCGTTAAACCATCTTCTTTCTTCATCTTATCTAATCCATTGATTTCTTATTGCATCCCAATCCTATCAATCATTTCTTTTAATTTTCGAATCTTCTCTAATTTCTGTGAGTCACAATCCCTGGATCTGACACGACGAAACATGATCGAGGAGGAAACCAGAAGGGATAATTTATGCATAGTTGGAAATTAGCAGCAGATTAGCTGGAAAAAGATAAGATAAGATTGTTCAAAGGGAGAGATTCTTGCATTATAATATTCGACGATGTTGAAAACTTTGGATTCGCTTGCAGGAGGAACTCCTGAATTGGAAAGTGAAGAGAGACATTGATGGATGAATGGCAATCGACAAGGAGACACTTAGAACACACGTTAGGGTGTCGTGATGGATCTTGTAATCTCGTAACATGGATTTCTAATTTTGTTTCCAAGTCTCTTGCTCGAGCTTGCAAGGATTTCTATAAAAAAAGAGAAATTTATTGATCACGATATTCAAAAATTTAAATCTCCTTGGCTAGAAGAAATTTTAATTTTAAATGATCCTAAGTCTGTGTGTAATTACAATCGTTTGGAAATATTCTACGAAATTCTTGTTGAAAAGACTTGGATTAAAGTCTGGTGCGAAGAGTATTTATATTAAAAGGGCTTTGATTTTTACAAATTATTACAGATTCCATGAACTTGCATTGAGAGAAGCGTTATTCAGAATTTTCCGCTTAAAAGGAGGTTTGACATTATTTAATTTAAAGCCTATCCTTTCACATATTCACCGATACTTACAGCTTTCATGGATCCTCTCTTCCGTCTCCAATAGAATTCTCACCTCTATTCAATCCCTCTATAGAAAATCCTAGCGTCGTTTTAAATAAAACTTTCCGAATTTCCATTAAATAGAATTTCTTCACTCTGACATCACAGATACATTTCTCTTCGAGATTCAAAACGAGATTTAATCGATCGAACACGATAAAATGACAAAGAAAAATAACGAAACAAGAATCAACGGATGTCTCCGAGTCTCTGAACTATAAATTTTAAAAAAAGTAAACGTGGAAACGAAACCCTTAACATTTTCTTCAAAATGTTTTTGTTGATTAAATTAAAATTAACAAAGAATATAGAATCAAATATTGGAAAAAATCGATGCATCTAAATGTTCGAATATCTGGAAGAGGAAAATGGAAAATTTCGATATTACTCGAAATAAAAATCAAAAAGGAGAATGATCTTGAATGATCGGTGATCGATGTGATCGGCCATGACGGAACGATTTCATTCTCTCCGTGTTTATCGCATCGCGCAATCGATTTGTCGATAACCATACTATGCGAGCGTTGAATGAACACGAACGTCACCGACGTGATTATGTAACTGAACAACTCGCAAAGGGCGCAAGTCCCTCCCCAAGTGGCCGAAGGTCATAGGTCGAAATATCGCCATAGAATTTTCCACGATCCGGCCTATCCGTGCAACTCTTTTTCGAGGAATAAAACGAGAATCCGTTGTTTCTATCAACGATAAAACTTTGTTAAAAGTTTCGAGAAAAAGAGAGAGAAGAAATTTTACTCGAAAACGCATTAATTAACCAAGAGGAAGTAATAAAAATTTAGGAGAGATCGAGAAGGGATAATTCGTTTTTGAATTAAAACAATTTTGTCTGCGACGATCGAGAGAGATTGAAGCATTGAGCAATTGTTAAAATAATAATGATAAAATAAGAAAAAAGGAAGGTTAGAGTACGGTAAACAGAGATGGCGAGATAATGATCGAGAGGCGGAAGTCGTTCGAAGGAATTTCAATGAATGAAAAACGACAGTAAGGGCCTGTTAAAAGGATCGACCTTTTCAATTGACGGCCGCGTCCTTGGGCCAGCACCAGCACGCCAGTCAAGAGAGTGCTAACACGCGCGCATTCGACGAAGCTTCACGAGAGACGAGTTCACTCACGAAAGACGTTCCGTTCGAAGAAAACAAAGAGATTCGAGAGATTCAAATATTCCTCTTCCGCGAGTCTGAACTTTTCACCGCACCCTGAAAACCTTTGAGACGATATTCTTCCGTGTCTCGAAGGAAAAAAAAAAAAAAA
>NW_006263385.1:363034-366139 GCF_000469605.1 Apis dorsata
AGAAAAAGAAGGAATTATCGATTCACAAAATTCCAATGCAAGGATATCANTATAAAATATTTATAAACTCGTCCAAAATTTCTTCACAGAACTTTCCACGAAAATTCAACTCAAGATTCCTAAGCAAAAGTTTCAAAAAAAGTTCCTTCGAAAGGCTAGTCGAAGATATTTCAATGGGACCTCGCTCGTCAACGAGGCGATCTCCATTGTCTGAAAGATAAAAGCTCGTTTCGAATTCAAGCAAACTATCGATCGATCCTCACGTTCCATTCCATTCCATTCCATTCCAAACGACGGAAAGATATATCCCAACCCAACCCAATTTCCTCAACTTCATCCTTTAAATCCAATCGAACGAAGTTCACGTGGAATCGTGGAACAAAGATCGTTATAACGAAGTCAGGGGTTGGAGGGAAGAAAAGAAAGTGGTGTGGGTGCAATCGAGGGCGTGTCTATGGCCGGGTTAGATATCGTCCACGATTGAAATCCACTGATTTCCACTTTTTTGGGGGGGGAGAAACAAGAAGGAAAAAGATCTCGAATTAGAAAAAAAAAAGGAAGAAAGATTTCTGCAAAAAAAAATGAACGAAGATAGATTCATCGATTTCGACGTGTCTGAGAAGAAGCAAAAGTTTGAAGAAGATGAGGAGAGAGAAAAGATTGAGCAAAGATAGGATTCGTTGAGATTTCCCGGGGAGGATCGTTAGGTGCAAAGATTAGATCAAAGGTGTTCTCTCTAAGTCTGGCTATAATTCATCGTTATCAAGGGTTTCCAATTTATCCTTGCTCGCGGGGAGAGCTTGCGCACAGACAGGCTCTAGCGAAAGGTGAGCTTTAATAGCTCGCTAAAAATACCAAGTCTCCATGCGGACGTTATTTTCTGCTGGAACGATCGATCGAATTAAGCTTGTCTCGAGGAGGAGAACGAATACATCAAAAAACGAACCGCAACCCTCCCCCATCTCTTTACCAATTTACGATTCTTCGACCGAATCTAACAATTTGTATTATCTATTTTTCACGTCTTCTTGTGTTTTCTTTGTCACGAGGAGGAGCAAAGAGAAAGAGAAAGAGAGAAAGAGAGAGACTCGTTTCATCACATTTTGTATAAATGATAAAGGGTTTGTTTCATGGAGAAGAAGGGATAAGCGAAAGGAAGACGGGATCGAGGATTCGAACGAGGTTTTTCGTGGATTCTCGATGATTTTCATTGAGGATTTTCGCGAAGAAAAAAAAAAGAAAAGAACTCGATGACTCGATCCGTTCGGAAAGTCCGCAGCTGGTCCTGGTGGCGCATGCGCCACGACACCCTTCACCGACACCCCTCGAGAACTAGATCCAACCCCACCTCCTCCTCTGGTGGAAACAGCCTTTCTAGCTTTCTTTCCCTGGTAGCTCCCCGCACTCTCGACGACGCCTAAAAAAGTACTCGAGCCGCACAATTGGGTCAGGGAACCACGCGTATAATCCGCGATCGAAGCACTGCCACTGTTCGTTATACCGTCGTATATACGTATTTTCTCTTCTTCCAATCCCCGCACTCTACCGATTCGTCCTTCCATCGTTCCTTCTTCCCGATTTTGTTTCTCTCTTAATTTAACAATAATAAATTTAATTTAATAATAATAAAACAATCACGATAAACGAAAAAAGAAATATATTTTTTACGCGACTGATGGTGATATTTTGCAATGGATTGTGAAAAGATGAAAGGAAAAAAGAGGGAATGAAAGTAAAGAGAAAAGATAAAAGAAAAAGAAAGGAAATGTATGGGAAAGGGGAAAGGGCTGAGAAACAAGGGTCGTTGCGGGTAAATGTCAGAAAAAGGGGAGTTTTGGAATTCTGTTCGCGAAATTTCACTTTACCATGTTGCTGCCTGTTTTTACACTGGGCCGATTTTGTCGAACAATAGGCGGAAGAAAAAAGAAGAAGAAGAAGAAGAAGGAGAAAGAAACAGATAGAGGGAGGGACAGACTTTCCCGACTCGAGGATACTTCCTCGTTTTCTTGGAAACGACACTGACAGAACGGTTCACTGGGAAGAACTGCTTCGCGCGGATTCCGCGAGAGTTCGACGTGGAAAGAAAGTAAGATAAAGAGAGAAAGAGAAAGAGAGAGAGTGCGCGAATATATACAGGTATATACGCGTGAGAGAGAAAGAAAGAGAGAGAATATAACCCTTCCTTATCTCCCTACACCTTTCTCTCTTGCTCTCTCCCACTCTCCTCCTCCTACCCCCTCGATCGAAGCTCCTCTTTAGCAGTGGTTACACCACAGATTCGTCCCTCTTTCTCTTTCTCTCTCTCTTTCTCTCTCGCACCATTCTGCCTCGCTCCCTCGCGCCCTCTTTCCGTGATACTTCCTGACCGATACTTCCGTTCGTCCATCATTTTCCAAAATTTTCGAATTCGATTCGACAGAAAGATGATAAAAAGTTGTACAATGGCAATAAATTTTATGGAAAAATATCAAGAGAAAGAAAATTGGAAGAAAGATTGAACATCGGAAGGAAAGAAATATCGATGAATATCTAGACGTACGTCCCGTTCTTCGAGAAAGGAGAGACCGATTCTCTAACAAGCGTTCTTCCGACCTCTAAAACCCATTCACGCTTGCCACTCGTGCTCTAACACCTCTCTCTTTCTTTCCTCGTTTCTCTATTTCACTCTAAATCTCGTCCGCTCTTACTCTTTCTCTCTATCATCCTTTCTTTCTATCTTTCTCTCTCTCACACACACATGCACACACACATCTTACGGACGCACATATATATCGACACGTATGTAACGCACACAGAGAGGCACTCACACATACACTATTGGCCTATCTGGCTAACTGTCAGAGAGAGAGAGAGAGCTCGACAAAGCTGTGGATAAAGCTGTGACACGCTGTGACTACAAAGCGAAGATTCGCGCTGGTACAGAGACTCGAAGAGATGGCTGTGCGTCTAAGCAATCACAAACCTTGTCACCCATGGCTGCGGCGAGCGGTGTTTGATGAGATAGAAGGTTAACAGCGCGGCTTCGAGTGGACCAGAGACTGACTGGCGTTTCGAGTCGTCGAGGACCGCCGGCATCATCGACCCGTCCTCCCCACCACGCCGCGC
>NW_006263385.1:366229-366670 GCF_000469605.1 Apis dorsata
TACCCCCACCACTAACCGACCGTCCCTCACCCGACCAACCCGCTGTGCACAGCCACGGTAACTCTCCCCACCACTAATCTGCTCTCGATTCACCCCCATTCCTGTGCCGCGCACCTCGAGCGCCACCACCCAAGCATCGCCAA
The DNA here is from genome assembly GCF_000469605.1 of Apis dorsata. NCBI lineage: Eukaryota > Metazoa > Arthropoda > Insecta > Hymenoptera > Apidae > Apis > Apis dorsata. The sequence goes on from NW_006263385.1 coordinate 366,373, forward strand.
CACCTCGTATGGGGAAGTCTATGGTCTCTGGCGATCGGCATAAAGATCAGATACTTCTTTCTTTTCTCTAAATTTAACGCGTGAACAATTACAAAAATTACAAATTGATTAGTTCGATTCTTTTCAAGATCCGATTGTACAAAAGTTTAATTCGTAGTTAACTTACAACTAAGAATCTAATAATCTTAAGTTTCCAGACTTGAATTTATCCCAATTATCGTAAGATATAGTACGAAGATTGTTTAAGTTTAGTAAAATTACTAGATTATAATACATTTTTTTTTTTTTTTTTGGATAA
>NW_006263385.1:366870-372095 GCF_000469605.1 Apis dorsata
ACTAACTTCCTTAACCATTCTTTCTCTGATCATTCGTATATGTATGCATATTTTTTGCTATATCGATCGAAATCGTTGCGGGAAGAATTCCAACGTGTTCCAAAGTCGTCCAAAATCGTGGCATCCGCGGTCGTAAAAATTTTCCTGCGGCCAAATTGCTCGAAAACTCGCAGGGGTGAGGAACGAGCGTGGCCGTCGCTACCTAAAACCCCGCAACCCCTCCGCCACCACCGACCCTCACCCCTCCCCGTGGCACCGTTCGAACCCTTAGCCTAGAGGTGCCCGTTTCTGCCGCCACCGCGCCAGTCCGCGCCCTCAAACGCGACGGCGCACGCTCAGACGTCGCGTCAGTGGTTCTCAACCTGTCTTCGAGATAGACCCGCGTCTGGATAATATACTCGGACGTCTGCACGCCGCTCCCTGGGGAAATTTTTCGGCGAGAAGTGTGCCGTGACAGAGGGTTAATTGGGTAGGACCGAGAAATACAGGCATATCGAACGTGCACCTGCGAGAGTTGGAAACGGGATCACGGGTGTCGTGATCTATGATATACGATGATTTACTAGATTCTAGGACGATATTAACGGGAAGTGGGACAAGCTCGGATACGATCTATTGTTTGGAATATTGAGAAGGGAGGAGCGTTGTAGAACGTGATTTCTTTTTTCTTTTTTTTTGGAAATATAGGTTAATTGTAGATTGGAGAAGAAATTTGAGAGAGGGGAGAGAGGTATAATTAATAGAATAATTATTAGATCGAAGAATGGGAGAATAAAGGGAAAGGTTCGATTCAGCAAAGAAATTCCAATATTTTCAGGAAGTAGGACAACCGTCGTTCCAAAAACCTAAATTATCGTACAAATATCTCCTCTTTTTAAAAAGGGACAGGGAGGCACCATTATTACTTAAAAATTGACGAATAAACAGGAAAGACAGGAAAATCTGATTCGGTCCAAAAAAAGGAGGGGGAAGGGCGATAAAGAAGATTCGTACAACATTTTCACAAGACGGAAGAGGAAAAAGATTGAACGAGAACCACTGAAACGCGATCCGTGCTACTGGGCTACGCGCCACACGGCGCTTTGGCCGACCGACCGACTCTACTCGCACACGATCCTTCCTCCTGCTTCCCCCCGCCAATATTTCTCTCGCTCACTCCCATTCTTTCTCTCGCAGTGTCTTCGTCCCTCTGCAACGGTCTATCCGTCCCGTTTCAACATGCAGATCTTCCGTCCGCACGTTATGAGGAACGAGGCCCGTCTCTTCTTCCGAGTTTAACCGGAGACCACACCGCGATCCAATGGATCCCGTTTCCTCGCTGTCCTTCGGGATGATCGAACGCGTTGAGTTACTCTCTCGCCCTTCGTCACGTTTTATATAACCGTCATAAGATTCTAATCGACCCTTTCTATCCGTTGTTGAGAAATTAAGTTACCAATAAATATGTATATACGTATATATTTAAATCGAATTATTTTCTGTCATTTCTTCGGATGAAATATTTATTATTATTATAACATACGCTCGATCGGAATATTTTGAATTAAATTATCTTTTTTTTTTTAATTTCGATATACAAATTTTTAAGCCATGTCACGACCTAAAAAAAAAATTGAAAAGTATTAGATAAGAGTCTAGTTAGGCTATCAGAAATTATTTTAATTAAGCAATCTGTTATTAAAATTAAATTATCAATTTTTAAAAGAAATATTTATATACATATAAAAAAAAAGAAATAGAATGGTTATTATTGCTATTCCTTTTTTTTTTAATTAATTCTGATACACATTTACTATTTTCTACTGCCAATGAAATAAATTTCCACGTCTCGTTACAAAGACGGTTAAGAAAGATAGAAAATGTAGAGCAGCACACGAGTTATACTGCTGAGAAAATTGGAGCCAATATTTATTCCTGTATTCATGTATTGACTTCGTCAGATATAAGTAATCAAACTTGCAATCCTTCCAACTATCTTATCCCTGAATCATAACATCTTAAATTATATAAGCAAATAATCCATAGGCGATTGAAGACCAAAGCTGCTGATTCGAGAGATCCCATCATTTCTTCTTACTGTCCTTCAGGATGATCGAACGAGTTGCACTTATTCTCTGCCCTTCGTTATCACGAGCTTTTAATTATCTTATACCATCCATCTATTTCACCATCGCGAAGCCTTCGAATCGACAGCAGGAAAAAACGAGCATGAAATAATCTCGAAGCAAGAATCTCAAGGAAAAAAAAAAAAAATTTCAAAAAGATTTCTTTCAAAAGAATTCTCGTCGAGATGATTATATCGATCGGGAAAATTACCAAGGCAATTCACGAACATGCATATACTCGATTGTCTTTTATTACTCCTACTTTTCACCACAGTCTAGAGCGAAACGAAAAAAACTACGATTCCTACGATTATCGATTGAAATTGGGAACAGTCAAAGGAAAGGTTGATTTTAAGATCGCTCTCATCTTTCGTTTAATTATTTGAACGATTAAGAAGGGAAAAGTTCAAGAGCAAAATCATACTCAGGTATCTTTCACTACCTGAGCTTTTTCACGGACAGCCTTCTTAATGGATTTCTCTGAAAATAGATTTGCGGTTCAGGAAAACACTGTTGACAGCAAGAGTGTATTATATACCTTCGTGGACCAGAAACTATATCGGTGGGATATTATCTTCCAACCATCGATTATTCCTCGAGAGATAAGAAGAATCAAGGGATAAGATTGCACTCTTGTTTGCACCTGTTGTCAGAAACTGCGATATGGCTTCATCTCTCTGTTTCCACTGCCTTTTTTTTTATTAATTCAGAGGCTGAAACATTGTCTTCTCTGCTACATTTCTCTTGTATCAAATCAACCTTTTTCCTGTCTCTTATATAATATTCAATCTACAATATCTCGAAAAAACTTTGCTGCTTTCAAAAATCTCTTTTATTAGTCTCTCTTTTAGCTTCTTTACAACAATCGAACGTTTCGATAATAATCAATAAACGATTGAAATTCAACGAATTAAATTCACGAATGTAATTTTCTAATATTTTTTCAAAATATTTAAATAACTATATAATAATCAATACCCAACATCTCGAAAACTTTGATGTCTTCAAAAATTTCTTTTATGCCTCTTTTAGCCTCTTTATAATAATCCAATGACGACACAATAAACGATTGATTCACGGATGTAATTTTCTAAAATTTTTCAAAATATTTAAATGTATAATAATCAATGCCATATCTAATATCTTGAAGACTTCTTTAACGATTAATTTCTTCTTTTGTATCAAATCAATCTTTTTTGTGTCTCTTATATAATAATCAATGCCACATCTACAACATCTCGAAAATTTCGATGCCTTCAAAAATTTTTTTTATTGGCCTCTTTTAGCCTCTTTGCGATATTATTGAACGTTTCTCGTATCGAAAATAATCAGTGACGACACAATAAACGATTGATTCACCACGAATGTAATTCTCTTTTAATATCCCCCAAAAAATATTTAAATTGCCTCTTCTGTTGAAAAATATCGGGCCTTTCTCGATAACAACAAAAGAGAAGGAGATTCGATCCAGGCAGGTTTTTCCAGTTGTCAGCGATTTAATCATCGGTCGGCTATCAACGCCAGCCGACCGTCCTTTCCGGGCTTTTCATTACGGTTCGTTAAAACGACGACTCGAGTCCAGTCGTTTCCAGGCTTTCGAGCCATACCAGTGAGTCAGATCATTGTTGGAATTACTTGTTAATTACTTCTTGCCCTGGTGACGCGAAAGAGAATCTTGAGAAGTTTTAAGAAGTTTTAAAAAATGATTTCTTTAAGTATTAATCTTTTAAATAATTGCCTCTATTTCTATAGCTATTCTATTATATATATATAACTTGAATCTCTTTTTGTACGACGAATCCTTATCAATTACAATTACAAAAATAATCTTGGATCATTTTAATTTTGAAAAAATACAAATACTGATATAAATAATTATCAATTCTCGACCGTCACTGTTTCTATTATTATTACTCCCTTTTTACAATTCTACTTCTTTCCAAAAAAGCTATACATTCCTTCAAATTTTACATCCCTGAAATATTATATTTAACGATGCTTAAAGAAAATTTAAGAAGAAATTCAAATCCTTTCAACGAAACCAATTACAACTTCCCTTCCTCCCTTTTTTTTTAATCCGGTTACCCGACAAATCCAATAATTCGAATCGTCGAAAATGACGATAAATAACACAAAAGCCACGTGAAAGAGCATTGGAGGGTGCAGGGAAGGGGTGGGTGCGCGACACGATCATCAAAGCGTCAGGCAGATCGATTCTACGCGGGGGTGGAAGTACTTCCGCGGAACTGGGCTAGGCTAAAGTCCCTGAAACAACTCGTTACGTAACTTCCGGCGGCGTGCCGCTTCGACAATGCAGTTCCTTATTGCGGAACCAACCGAATCATCGTTCTCGAACAGGTTACAAAATCAACCAACCCCTCCCCCCTCGACGATTCGTCAAATGTCCCTCCCCCTCTGCAACCCTTGCCACGTGTAATGAAACAATTCAGGTGTTTCGACGCGAGAGAAAGTTATGTAATATTTGTTAATTCTTAAGATCTGCAAAATTAAAAGATAAAAAATCGCGATGCAATTCTTCTTCATTCTCTTTCGAAAATGTAACGATACATTGAAAGGGATGAAGAAGAAAATTGTATTAATAACGACTCGATTCTGAATTTTTTTTTTCTAATTTTTGTTAATTCCATGCACAAGTTTTTGTTTAATGAAAATTTATTGTTTAATGATATCGGATATTGTGTCTTTTAAAACGTAATTATTGTATAGCTTAATATAACTGTGGTAATCAGTCGTATTCTATTTAATTTACTTATTCGTGATTTCTCACGAGATTCAAGAATAATAAGAGGCGGAACTAATGTTATCTCGTAATTAATGTATCTAAAGAAACGTTGGTTTTTCAAGAAACGAGTCTTGTTTAAGTTTAAAATTCTAATTAAATTGGTGAGGAAACAAAATATTAAATTTATTCTTTTATCGTATTTCTTCTTCTTAAAATTTAGAAATCATATTTTCCATTATTCCTCGCCACTTTAATTGCTTTCATTGTATAATTTTAATAAATTTTGAATCCTATCCATCTCTGTGATCCATCTTTCAACAGTATCTCGCAAAACGTAATTTCGACGCGAGTGATAATGCAAAAAAAAAAAAAAAAAA
>NW_006263385.1:372342-373144 GCF_000469605.1 Apis dorsata
ATCGCGAGATAACTCGAGATGCGAAAGGGGTAGCCACGAAATGAGACAGCCTCGATAGCCGTTTGTGGAAATCGATAACAGCGTGACAGACGTCCCTTGGGGAGGAAAGTATAGTGAAATATAGGGGGAGGAAAGAAAGCATCGTGAGTTTTAACCCACTTGTGAAACGAAGGATCCATGGAAAAGTGGAAATATGAAGATTTGGGGAAAAAAAAAAAAAAAAAAAGGAAAAAAAATCGGTGGATCCTGGTCCAGAATTTCTGCAAGACAAGTGGAATTCCAAGTGGTTACGTAACTCGTGGAAAATGGTCGAGAACACTTCCTATTACTATAATCCGAGTTAGAGGAGGATTTTCGATTCTTCTCTTTCGTTTTTCGATGAAAAATTTATTATGGAGGATGTGGAGGATTGGAGATACTTTTGAATATTTGTAAAATTTGTAAAAAATAATGTTTCCGATATTTTTATGAATCCTAGATCACGATTCGAAATTCAGAAAGTTATAATACTTAATCCTGAATTTTTAAAATTTAAAAAAGTTTCGATAAAAATTTGCAAATACGAAAATTTATAATGGAGAAGGTGGAAGATTGGAGATACTTTTGAATATTTTCGTAAAATTTGTAAAAAATAAAGCTCCGATATTTTTATGAATTCTAGATCACGATTCGAAATTCAGAAAGTTATAATATTTAATCCTGAATTTTTAAAATCTAAAAAAGTTTCGATAAAAATTTACAAATACGAAAATTTATAATGGAGTAAAATTTGTAAAAAATAAAGATCCGATATTTTTATGAA
>NW_006263385.1:373412-383200 GCF_000469605.1 Apis dorsata
TTTTCGATAAAAATTTGCAAATACGAAAATTTATAATGGAGTAAAATTTGTAAAAAATAAAGATCCGATATTTTTATGAANCCTAGATCACGATTCGAAATTTAAAATGTTATAATACTTAATCCTGAATTTTTAAAATCTAAAAAAGTTTCGATAAAAATTTGCAAATACGAAAATTTATAATGGAGAATGTAGAGGATTCTTTTGAATATTCGTAAAATTTATAAAAGATAAAGATCCGATATTTTTATGAATTCTAGATCACGATTCGAAGTTCAGAAAGTTTAAAATCTGTCAAATTTCGATAAAAATTTGCAAATACGAAAATTTATAATGGAAAATGTGGATTGGAGATTCTTTTGAATATTCGTAAAATTTAAAAAAGATAAAGATTCGCTATTTTTATGAATCTTAGATCACGATTATCTAAATTTAGAACGATTCGAAGTTCAAAAAGTTATAATATTTGTTAATCCTGGATTCATAAACTTTGCAAAATTTCAATAAAAATTCGCAAATACGATGAATTCGATATTTCACGATTCTAAATTGAAAGAACAAAATTTTCAATTCTTCGATACATTCTCGAAACATTGTAAATTTTCGTTAAGAATTCGACTTTTTACGAATTTCACGGTACTCTTCAAACATGAAATTTTCAACACTTTTGATTTATCCAATCGCGATTTGTAATATCCATTAACACTAAATAAAATTCGCAAAATTGTCGAAAAATTGTTAAAAAAAAAAACTCGCATCGCATACCTTTTCAAAATCGAGACGCGAAGAACCATTACAATCCTCTAATCCATAAAATCTCCACAATATATATAACAAACTTCCACAACTTATAAATTTTAAAACTAGAATTTCCAAACCTTCCTTCTCGTTCCACGTTACAAACTCGAATGAAACTTCGAAACTGAGACAACGCAATTAAACCAAAAGTAAATATTATCGTCTCGTTCGAACTTTCTCCCGTATACGCGACACGTATACACACGTATACATACGATTCTCCGTTCCCGAATTTTGTTTCGAATCAAACGTAAACACGCTCGAGTCAAATGCAAAAACGTGTTGTGCCCGATTCCCCGTGTACGAAAATTCGTATTAGATACGAAAACAAGATTCGAGTTTCTTCGAAAAACAAGCGGAAGTGGACGAATCGAGATGAGGAGGAGAAGGGGGAGGGGGAGGAAGAGGTTGGTCAGACATTGTGAAGACTCGTTCGATCGTTGATAATTGAGCAACGGTCCATCGTCAAAGAGGAACAAACACGTCACTGTCACACACACACACACACACACACACACAGACAGGGAGAGAGAGAGAGAGAGAGACGTCTATAGAGGTGTGAACTTGAAACGATTCTGGAAAACTGGCCGGCCAACCTTGACACAGTTGCCTCCGCCCGCGATTTGTCGTACAAATTAAATTTGCATAAGTACCACTCCGTTGATTAGACCAGACCGTTTATACACTCGAGGAGCGAGTTATCCAACTGGCATTGTCTTGATCGATGGTTGTTTTTCTTCTATTTTATTATCGCTATCGTTCAATTTTTTTCTTTCTTTCGATGCTCTTTTCGATATTATAATTTTTTGTTTGAGGTGAACAGGGATGGAGGGGCTGAATGTTTCGTGAACTTTGAAATTAATATTCGAAAGGTTATACGATAATTTTAAAAAGAATTTTTAAAATGTAATGATTAACTTTTGAATAATTAATTGTTATTTAAATAAAATAATAGTATTTAAACGTTAGTATATAATCGTTTGTTCGTTAAAAATAAAAGATAATAATATTTTGTCAGATAAAGATAATGCAATATTTTATCTAAATGGATAGATCAAGTATGTTTTTCTTCTTTATTCGATTCGTGGCATTTGTAATATCAAAACTTATTCACTGAATCTTGCCTTCCATGCGAAATATTATTTTTCTGTGTTTCACGACGAAGGAAATCGTGAAACTATCATTATTGTTATATTATTGGAAGAAGATTGTGGAAAGTTTTTATAGGTTCTTCAAAAGAGTATCATATTATTAAAACTGCACGATGAATGTTGTTTCAAATTGACATTTATAACGAGAAATAATTCGAGGAAACCACCTCCCCATAAATTGCACTTGAAAAATGAATGTATAAACTTTTAATCGCTTCAAGATTAATAAACCTGTATCTAAAGCTTTCCAAAAAACGCGCAAACAATACACAGAAACTGATTCTGACACAATTTTATTAACGCACGAATAAAAATGGCGAATAAAAACGAATAATATATAACAAAAATTAAAAATTCCATTCACAATTCAAACAATTCCTCTTTTACCCCTCCTCTCAATAATCTAGTCAACAAAAAATCCCAATACCAATAAAAAAAAAAAAAAACCAAAAAAAGGAAAAATCAACCCTCACCCGCACACGCGATTCGTTCGCGTTTCAATTTTAAAAAAAACTCTCTGACCACCCACCCAGCGAACGAATCGTTTCATTTCACTTATTTCTACAATTTCTTTTTTCTAACAAACTAGAGACAAAAAGAAGAAGACAAAAAAAAAAGAAAAATATCTCCGCTCCGATTTTCCATTCATCCCGTTGTTTCGTCCACATTGCGTGCGCTCAACACGTTTCACGAAAACCACGAATACGTTTCGTAATTTTTAAAAACGTCTCTCTGACCGACGAGAATTATTTCATTCGTTCCATTCCACTCGCGTGAATTCTTTCCAACGAGAGAGAGAGAGAGAGAGAGAGAGAGAGAGAGAGAGAGAGAGAGAGAGAGAGAGAGAGCGAGGGAGAGAGAGGGAGAGAGGGCGAGAGAGAGAGAGAGAGAGAGAGAGAGAGAGCGAGGGAGAGAGAGGGAGAGAGGGCGAGAGAGAGAGAGAGAGAGAGAGAGAGAGAGCGAGGGAGAGAGAGGGAGAGAGGGCGAGAGAGAGAGAGAGAGAGAGAGAGAGAGAGCGAGGGAGAGAGAGGGAGAGAGGGCGAGAGAGAGAGAGAGAGAGAGAGAGAGAGAGGGAGAGAGAGAGAGAGAGAAAGAGAGAGAAAGGAAAGGAAGAAACACGATTCCGGTGAAAATTCATCGCGCCGCGTGATTGCGCAATCCGGCTTCCTGTGCGCGCGTGTGCGTACGATTTTAATAACGAAAGGGAACGCGGGGTTAAAGCAACAGCGGAGTTGGCGCGAGTTGTTGTACGGGGTTAGAGCGTGATGCGAGCAAGGAAAGGGGCCACGAAACATGATTCATTTCCTGCGAATCAAATTCGAGCGATATCGCGCACACGTGTGCGTGCACGGATACAGAGGCGTGCACGCTGCTCCCGAGCTTGTGTGCGAACGAGGTATTTAATGACTCACGCGTTAATCGTTAAACTACTCTTTCGTGTCGACTAGACGGCCAATTAAACCGTACGATAGTTCCTCACTTACGTCGCGAGGAAAATGTTTTTAATTTAATATCTTTAAAAGAGAAAGATAAGATTTGGTGAATAAGGAAGGGTAAGTTCGAAGGAAGGAATGTTTTCTTTTTCGTCGGAAAAATTGTTAACTTAATTATTTCGATAGTTTGGATCCAGAGAATTTTTGAATACGAGCGTATTTAAATTTCGTTTCTAGCCATCTGTGAATATAGTAGAGATCGTTCTATTAATTTTAGTATCGAGCTGATATTTTTTTATCGTCGAGGTGGCAAATCCTAACCTCGATTCACAATTGTCGCGTGATTCAATTTCCCGCCATATTAATTTGGACCATTGTCTCACCGTGAAGGGAGAATCAATTCTCTAACATTTGTCCGAATCGAATTATCTTATAAAATTTTCGAATGAATTGTAAAAAAAAAAAAAAAAATGTATTACTACTTCTATCTATCTTGCATGGCAAACAAAAATACGAATTTCTCATAATTCGATCGATCGAGGAGGAATTCTTCTTCGATTCAATATCTCGTTCAATTTCACCACGAAAAATGGAGTTTCTTTTTCGAAACGAAATGGACGCGTTAATAGGCTTATTAAACCGTGCATTACTGTGCTACTGGTTATTTTAACGCGATAATGGGAGTATCGTATAACAAAGTAAAGAATATTATTCGTAATGATCGTAGAAGATAAACGGGATTCGTATTTGAGTGCATAATAACTGGAATTATGGGTTTCTAAGTTTATAAAGATACCATTGGATGAGAGAGAGGTAATAAAGGTGGAGAGATACGATACAGCTGCAGACAGATAACCACTTCGCGACTCGAATGCAACTGGGAAGAAGGAGCTCACGAGGGGAGGGGAAAAGAAAGAATAAAACGTCGTAAGCCTTTCGATAGGTCTGTCTCGATGGTGGAAGGATCGATACTTCGAAACTGGTCCTGCATATTTATGCGTAGAAACTACTACTAGTTCGAGTCGCTCGTAATAATTATCGAATTTATTTCTATCGTTTTAAAAAATTCTCTCTACCGTTTACTTTTAACTTTTTAACGATTTTTTAAACTGTAACGCAATACACGCACGATCGAGTTTTTTTTGTTTTAAAAAAAATAATTTTCTCCCAAAAATTATGAACCATAAAAAATTCTGAACCGACGAATTCCATGAAATTCGAAGAAGCGAGAAAAGAAATGTTTTGGGGGAGTAAAAACTCTTTTTGTATTTCCCTGATGAAATCAAATATTAAAAAAAATCTACTATTCTCTATGTATATACTTTTCTCAATCTTTCGTATACAAATTTTTCTATCTATAATTAAACATATTTAAATTATCTTGATAAGTGGAGTAATTTGATTAAAATCAGAATTTTTGGATTGATTTGACGGTGTATATTAAAATAATTCACCTAAAGAATCTTAATCCTCTTGTCGTCAAAGAGATATCCCCATAGACTTGTCCATGTCTTACACTCTTAATTCACCTCTCTATATGTACTAGAATTGTAACTAGTTGTAACTAGAATTGAGGAGCTCGAAGTGGCTCGAATAATGTATATTAACTGGTTTCAAAATTCATTTTCAAAATATTTATAAAAATAATAAATGTTTCGATGCAATATATAACAACTGTACGTTAAAATTTTAAATCCTCTTTTTAAACGTTTACGTTATCAAACACGATACAGACAATTGTAATCGATAATCGATCGGTCGTATTTCAATTGTTGGGAAATATTTTATAAACTTTTTTAAGAAGAATTTAAATTTCAATTTTACATTTCTATCGTTTGTTTATTCGTTATATTTTGAAGAAATAAACAATAACGATATTCCTAACTTTAGTTAACAATTCTTTTTTTTATATATATACAAATTTTATTATCCCTTTCAATGTTTGAACGATCGATATACAATACGTATCTTCTTCTTCTACTTTATAATTTTCAATTTTATTGTTTTTATTTTGTTAAATCATCACTTCCTTTTTCCAAATAAATATTTTTTCCTTTAACATTTGTTCCTCAATAATTTTCTCCAATTATCCTTCCCCATTATTCGAATCACTGTGCGTCGAATTTAATAGAGATTCGTAAACTGTGCTCCCCAAAGACACGAGAGGAAAAAGAGGCTTCGTTTCTTTGGGAGAAAGGGGAGCGAGCGTTCAATTTTCCGGGCGGCAAGGAGATAAAAAAGCGCGCGAGGATTCGAATAACAAGGAGCAATGCAATAAAAGCGTCGTTGGATGCTCGTTCGAGCAATTTTGCTCGAGACACAGGGAGGGTGCGTTGTACACTCTGCACGGTATGTCGATGAGGTGAATGTGGGGCCAATTTCGTAGAATTGAATAAGCATGGTCGGTTGAAGAGGAGGGTTAAATTTCCACCGTATAAATTTCCACCATAATTGTTGACTTTCCATGGTTCCATTTCTCCTTGTCTTTTATTCTATCTCGATTTTCGCGCGTGTAAATTTCGTGTGTAACGATGATAGGCAAAATTTAACCCTTTGCTCTCCAACGGTGACTCTCGGTCACCACTGGGAGCGACAATATTTATTTATGTTTGATTTTTTTAGAATATCGTTTTCCAAGCTTTTTACGCATAATCTTATGAGGTGTAATTTTATTTTATGATAATGTTAATTATCTTATGGTAATCTTATGAGACCATCGAACGCTCTGAGTCTGGAGTTGCTGGTTCGACCGAGCGAAACAGGTCTGGAGTGCAAAGGGTTAACAGTCGAGGGCTATTACGAATAACGTTACTTCGATAATTTTAATTCAAAATATAATAATAATAATTGTAGTGGAAAACGAGGGAGGTCGTAAACGAATAAATGCTTATTCGAGCATTAAAAAAAGTAATTACTTTATTTTTTAGAGTCGGTTAACGCTTTCAGAGGATTATGATGCCCATGTTCTGAAGAAATAACTATCGTGTGCACGATTGGGTGTACGATTGGAGTGGAAACGGATCGTTTAAAAGTTAGATTATTATATCGATTACGTTTAGAAATAAAAAGCAATAAATTCAAATATATATATAAAAAAAACAGAAATTGTACGTATTTTCAAACGCAATCTCGATAAACAAACATCTTTAATTTTTCTTTAATTCGACAACTTACGATATAAATATTCATCAAGAATATTTTAATTATTCTCGAATCTACAAGCAAGTTTTGCATTGAAAAAAAAAAAAGAAAAGAAAAGAAAAAAAAAAGGTTGAAGTTATCGTCCAATTATAATTTAACGAAGCATACAATGAAACGTGAAACACACAACATCCCATCCATCAGTTTAATTCGATAGCTTACACGCGATACAATGTTTCACACCCGAGCGATATTTTGCCCGACTTGGAGCGTCGCCGATCGATCGGCGGAATGAGCAATCGCGTCAACTTTCAATCCACGCTTCTCCGGAGATATTGTTAATCCTTCGTGTTTACAATATCGCGATCAGTGCTCGGTTCATCGATCTTTCCCGCTTGATTTCGCGTTGTGCACAATCGTCGAGCGAATCGGCGGTGAAATGGGTCAAGTTTCTAATTGTATGGAAAAATAGAAGAGGTGGAGGGGGAAAAAAAAATGGAGTGAAAAAAAAAAAGGGAAACGACGCGTGGAAAACGGTTCGATTTGGAATCGTGGAGTAAATGGCCTTCGCTAAAAAAAAAAAAAAGAAAAAAGAAAAGGAGGGAAAAAAGAAAAGGGAAGCGACGCGTGGAAAGCGGTTCGATTTGGAAGCGTGGAGTAAATGGCCTTCGCTAAAAAAAAAAAAAAGAAAAAAGAAAAGGAGGAAAAAAAAAGTATCGAAACGGAGTTTGGTATCGGCGAATTTAATGGATGGCGTTGAAGAGGGGGAGGGAGGAAAGATTTAATGCTTCGTGGATGATTCTTGTATCTTTGAATTAGCTTTGGCCAAAGATTGATCAATGGATTATTTTACGAATGGATTATTTTCGAGAAATTTCGACAGGAAAATTTGATTTCGATTTATTTAAATAATAATATCTTTCGATTATCATACGCCCAATACAGCATTTGATAATAATTTACCTTGGATATCGATAAAAAAATTCGTGGACGAGACAAAGAAAAATTCCTTTCGAGGAAATTTCAAAAGGGAACAGGAAAGTTTGATACCTAATGGAAACTTAAGGAAATAGAAGAGAATCGAGAGAAAAAAGAAAAAGGAAAAGAAAAAGAAAATAGAAAATTGCCGGTGAATTGGACGGATGCGTCGCTGGAGAATTGATAGGGAGGAGGAAACATCGAGGAAAAAGAAGATACAGAAGTTCCGTGCCAAGTCAATACTATTCGTTTCCGATAACGTCGGTTATCGATATCGAATCATGCTCGTATCTGGCTAAATAATCAATCGTTCTCTTCGATTTTGTCCCTTTTTTTCTCTTCGCTCTTTCTTCTCTTTTTTTTTTCTTCCTTTTTTTACGCGATCAATTCTTTGCATCAATTTACTTTAACGTTTTTAAATACTCTATTTGAACGACGAGACAGGCAGTGCGTCCTTTTTTGTATCGATTCATATTTCTCTTTTTTTTTTTTTTTTGGCGTTTACGAAGGAAGAAGCGAATTGCTTTCGCGAAATATCAAATAATCGGTTCTTTTTTTTTTTTTCTTTTTCCTTTTTTTTTTCTTCCTTTTTTTACGCGATCAATTCTTTGCATCAATTTACTTTAACGGTTTTAAATACTCTATTTGAACGACGAGACAGGCAGCGCGTCCTTTTTTGTATCAATTCATATTTCTCTTTTTTTTTTTTTTTTGGCGTTTACGAAGGAAGAAGCGAATTGCTTTCGCGAAATATCAAAATATTCGTTTCTTTTTTCTTTTTCCTTTTTTTTTCTTCTTTTGGATAATTATTGGATATCGTGAAATATTTTTCAAACGCTTGAAACGATACATTAACGGATAAATTTTGAACGAGTTTATCAAGTTCTACAATTCAACGAAGGATTAATTTGTAGAGAATAGATTGGGAATCGATAAGATTTTTAATTAAAATTCTTCTATTTCGTATAATTGAACAATTTTATAATCTTATAAATTAGTAGGATATAACAATTAATAAATAATGGAAAAGTTTGAAATTGTGAAAACGAGAAATTTTGGAATTATTATGGAATTGTAGGGAAAAAAAGAGAATCGTAAGGTTCATTTGAAAAATTTTCTTCCATAAAATTCCTCTTTAAGTCTCGAAAAGCTTCGAGGTTCCACTTATCGGTGGTTTACGGTCGAAAAGTTTCGAAATCATCGGTCGTGTGTGGTTCGCGTGAAAATACTGATGGAACCGGAAGCGAGCGTGTTTCCTCCTCAGGTTCCTCGTAAAGACGTGGAAACGTCGATATGATCGTAAAATAAAAATAAGATCCCTTAAAGGTGACGATATATACGATATTTCCCTCGACGTTTTTCTCGATAACTCGTCTCGATTTATCGATAGGAGATCGATCTGAAGGAATCAGAAACGTCGTTTCTGACATTGGATTCTGATCAGAGAGGAGATGGAAGTTCGAGAATGAACTTGATAATAATTGAAGGGATCGATAGGAATCGACGATGAGGATGGAAGAGGAAGTGTGGATGTGTTGTGTAATTTTTTTCTCGATCATATATTTATATGTTTTTTAATATTATTGATTGTAAATTTATATTTATTCGATATATATAAATTATTCGTTGATTCATCAGAGAAATCTGAATATATGCTGGAAGATATGCTGAAAAGAAGGAAAATGTGGAAAGGAATCGTCGCCTTCTGGAATATCTTTTTCGCATTTCCTTATTTTCTATTTTCCTTTTTTTTAAGAATTATGGTAATTCAGAGACATTAAAATTCCACGATTCGTCGGAAACGTGTTCTTCCTTATTCGAATGGGATGTGTCTAAAATCGCAACCACGGATCTTTCTCATCCCCAAGATTTCCAATAAATTTTATCAGATCCTTCACTTTCCACTTGGAATCACTACATCAAAAAGCGATTCGAGAAGAATGATGAACCCTCTCTCCTTTGATCCCCAATAATAATCTACAAGTACTTATCCTCTAAAAAAGAAACTCTTCTTCCATTTATAAAAATCTCCAAGCGCACAAAACCGAAACGAAACGTTAAATTATAGATGCACGAAACTTTAATAAATATCCCAATATCGAATGTATAAAAATAGTAAAGTTTAAAAATAAATTACATCCATCTTATCCCTGTTTATCCTTTTTTTACGTTGTGTTTAAAATTTTTTCACCTTCGTCCAATATCTATCATACCCAGATATTTTTTGAAAATTTTGTATCGCGGAATAAGAAACTATTTATGTTCACGGATTGGATAGAAATTCAGA
>NW_006263385.1:383427-384196 GCF_000469605.1 Apis dorsata
CTATATATTTATGAAAGATATTACGAAAGTAAATATTCACCTGGAATGATGAACGAATCATCTAAAAATAAAGTAAAAATAAAAATAAATAAAAAAATTCTAGAATAAAAATGGTATCATAAAAATCGCTCTCTTTCCATCCTCTTTTCTCGATCTCGTTCCGGGAGGAGAGGACAGACAGAGCAGACGACAAGCGGGCATGAACATCGGGAACAGCATTCATCGAGCGGTCGAACGATTCGCAGTGACGCGAGTTACGCAATCGCCGGCTGGCCTTGCGCCAATCTCGCGTATCACTCGAATTCGTCCCGCGAAAAGGGAGGGGGAGACGAGCGAAAAAGAGCCGCGAACGCGTTTCTGCGTGTCTCTTACCACCGAGTTACGAAACGCGCAACGCGTGTGTCACACTATCCGATCGCGTGAGCCCCTCTATTTACCTTCTTCCCGCGATCATTTTCCCGATTCTCGGGAATATGCGGTTTTCGATTTTCCTTTTCCTTCCTTCGAAATCGTTTCGATTGTCATTTGTCCATTTGTTGTCGATTTGTCATTATTTCTCGATTGAAAGAATCGAAGATCAAATGTTATCGATGTTAGATAACATTTGTTAGATATAGATAAACGTCGTTGTTCGAAAAAGATCGAAAGTTTGAGGTTAGGATTCGCAAGAGGAAATCTTTGAAATTCGAAAGATGTTTTAGGATTCTTGAAAATTTTGTATCGCGGAATAAGAAACTATTTATGTTCACGGATTGGATAGAAATTCAGA
>NW_006263385.1:384271-386779 GCF_000469605.1 Apis dorsata
TTATATATTTAAGAAAGATCGTTTTGGAATACGAATTTTTGAATTTCTATAGAGACGCGAATCCATTTTCGCGAACGCGATACGAGTTGATCCGAATCGAGCCGAATCGACCCGATTCGAGCCGATTCGATTCGATCGGAGCCGAATCGACCCGATTTAACCCGATTCGATCTTTTTTCATTCCGACTACCACTAAACAATCGGATATATATTTCTGATTGAATTAAATTTTTTCTACAAATGACAATATTCAAATATCGTAATAATAATTTTGATAAATTCCATATGAATATGAACTAAATGTGAATTAAATTTACAAAGATTATTATACAGCAATAATTTCGTCAATATGTAATTGTAGCAGGAGACTGGATCGAATAATTGATACGTTAACATAACCTCGTCGATGCAAACGCAATTTTAAAGTACGATCACGATGGGATGATGCGAAAAACAAACTTGGAAATAATATCATTTATTCATTTATCCATTTAATCCATTTATCCTTTGGATTTTCGACAAAATTTTAAATAAAAAATATAAATTACTTTATTAAACTTTTACACGATTATTACTATTTCTATATAATTCATCATTTATAGAATAATGAATAAACTAATAGTAATAAAAAAAAAAAAATCAAATAGAAGATATAGATCCTCGTATATTAAATTTCGAGTCAAAAAAATATTAGGGTAAATTAAAGAATAAAGAAACACGTTATATATCGTGCAGATACATTAAAGTAACAAGATTTGTAATAGAAATATTCTATGATTGTTAATGACGAAGCATAGGTGAAATTATCACATTTATCATTTGAAGAAAATGTTTACGTAAATGTTTACGTTGAACGTAAATGATGGTCGTAAAATTCGAGGCTAGTAATTTTTCATCAAGAAGTTGAATCGTAAGGAATGCCGGAAAATACCAATAACGATACGAATATTTAAACAGATATTACCGAAACTAATCTACGGTGAACGGAATGAGAAATGGCATTTCAAATGTGGGAACGTGCCATTATTCATCTCCACGCCCAGATAGGAAAAGCAAAGAAAATGAACAGGAATAGGTTTCACGCGAGTTAAACGATATGACAAATGGAGATTAGATATCTCCATTACATTGATCGAATAATAAATCTGATTTATTTTTATTATTAATACGTGTTTATAACGCTTCAGAAAACAACAGGTGGATTTTAACAATGAAATAATGATCGCGACGATAATCGTAAAAACGAAGGTATTATAAAAGCTTTAATAAATGAAAGTAAAAATAAATAAATAAATAAATAAACAATCATTTTGGATGAAAAATTGGTGGATAGAAGATATTTGATGTATATATATAAAAAAAAAAAAAAAAAATCACAAATAACGTTGAGCTTCTAATAGAATAATCTGTTTTTAAATATCCATAAATTTTAATATTTTTAAATATTAAACTCAAACAATTGTTGTATTGTTTTGTTGAAGATTACATGAAAATAAATTTTATTTCTCATTTTCACCGAGTTACTTTTAAACAGAAATAATTTTTTTTATTTCAGTAAATTAAAACTTGACAATTATTTAATGAAGACAAAAACATGGACAAACTTTAATGTGATTTATAAACAATAATGCTGAATTATTTTTGATATAAAATATCTCAAGAATAATACATCATTTACACGAAATATATATGCAATGTGCAAATAACAAATAAAAAAAATTGTCCAAATCACTTGTGACACATTATGACATTTCACATTTGTATCTATCTATAATTTTTCCAAAAAGATTTCCGATCTTTCTTCCAACTAATTGCACACAACGATGTTCACGACTTTCCACGACACAGCGTTTAGTTAAATTATAATTACGCAGCAATGGAAACTCACGGGAATCGAATAATTAATTATGAACTTTGTTTAAACATTAACCAGGTCAAACGATTCTATACGGTTATAATCACGTTCCAGAAGAAAGAAACTTTTTATCGATCTAATTAATCCTTTCTCTGCAATCAAATTCCCCATTCCCATAGTTGGAGGAAAAATAGAATTAACTTTTTAATTTGTCATTCGCAATAATGATAAATAACGTTTCTTATTTTATAATTTTAAAATTTCATTTAAAGGGACTTTTATTGAAGTTTGCAAGTTCTTTTGTGAAAAAATTAATAAATATAAATTATTCAACAATATTTAAAAATATTATTTTCTACAATCATTCAACGTTTATTCGAAATAATAATGCGAATCAGAGTGATAATAAAGTGAACGAGACATTTTGTATTTTTATTTTTCTTATTTAACAAATTCAAGAAGGAGAAAGTTGATTGGAGAATGAACTGAAGAGGAGATCGATTGATTCCAAATATATCTTCTTGTCGAACAAACTTTATCGAAACGATATTTTTTATTAAAGAAATTTTACGCGCCACAACATTACACGTTGAATCGTTGTAAAATTAAATAATTGCAAATTTCAAAAAAATTAAAAAAAAAAAAAAAAAGTC
>NW_006263385.1:386944-396351 GCF_000469605.1 Apis dorsata
GGAGAGAATCTCGAAAGACGGTAAATCAGGAAAGTTTTATCCTGGTGATGGTAGAGAAGAATAGGAAACGATTTGATGAAGGATTGTAGAACAGAAGTGAAAGTTGAAGGTGTACAAAGTTCAATTCGAGGAGAAAAGCTTCTCCATTTTCTCCACGAATTGGATCACAATGATGCCTGAACTACGTTTTTGAAAATCGTCGAGGGGAAGGGAACGAATCTTTTGATTCGATCCTTTGAGAATTATCCACGTTATCGTTTATATATTTTATTGACAGTAGCAAAGTGATATTTGATCTTTTATGGATATGGCAAACAAAGCAAATTGCCTGGTTACTTGTCAAGGCTGATTCGCAAGAATGTGTTAATGCATTTATGTATATATTTCATCCTATATATATATATACACTTCCAATTATTTCAATGATAGTCTTAAAAAAATTTTAAATTCAACACGTTTAATCAAATATCTGAATCCTCTTCAGAATCGAATTTCTATTAAATATTAAAAATATACGATTCTTTTTCTTTCATCGAATTTTTCGAATAAATTTTGAAATTGTATTTATACAAAAAAAAAATACATTACAATAAAATATTATTTACAACATTAAGAAACTAATAATAATATCTACATATAAACATAATAAAATTCAACAAGATGTATAACTAATTAATTCCAATATGGCGTCGTTATTCGTTCTCCAATCCCTTATAGGTTATGTTTCGTTGTAGCGTCCCCTTAACGATAAAATTCCTTTATCATCTCATATCTCATATATATAAAGGAATGAAACACAAACATAAGGGGGAGAAAAAAAACAGGAAGAAACTTGGCCAGGAAATGATTACGCCACCATAGAAAAAGAGTGGCTCTGCCCACGACTAATTTTTGCCCACAATGCACGTGCGAGCCGGTGGTGACGTGCATCACAACCTTGTCCACTGTAAGTAAGTACGTCCACGCACGTGACTATCAGTTCGTGGTACGGCCACGTACGAGCAAGATCGTAAATATGCGAGTGTGCGTAAATCTCGGGACGTGTATGCACGAGAGCATATCCTCCCCGTACCACGCACCATTCCCACTCCCTGTAAACGTAGGCAGTAGTAGCAACAGCCTACTCTGACGTATCACTTTTTCTTCGCTATGTATATGTAATCGATAGAAAAATAGAAATAACGACACGATCGTTAGATTCTTAGTTTAATCTTTTTTGAATAGTAATCCATCAAATTTTTTTTCAAATTATAAAAAGTAATTTATTAAGAAATAGATGCGAAAAAATAATAAAAAAAAGGGGATGAATTATGGTATATTGTCCATCAGCTTTTTAAATTAACAGGACAGAAGAATGAACAATTGAATGGCAGATCTGAGACGAAAAGTATCGACAATGTGTTCAAGGAGTTGTTTTATTTGAGATTAAAAAAAAAAATAAATAAATACTAAAGAAAGGAAGAGTTAAAAATTTTTCTTAAAAGATAGATGAATTAATGTATATATTTTTTTCATCTTTTTAAATTAACATGGCAGAGGAATGACCAATTGAATGGCAGATCTAATTAGAAAAAATATCAATAACGTGTCCAAGAAGTTTTTTTCTTGGAGATAAAAAAAAATGAATGATGAAGAAAGGAAAGAAAAATTTTGGGAATTGAAGCAAAAACGAGGAAAATTAAATCAGAAGAGAATTACATCTCGCATTGTTGAATGAGGGGGGAGGGGAAGGGTGAGTATTCTGGACGGTAATGGCCAAGTAATGGGACTCTAGTCTCCCATTTTGGCCCGGATCGGAATTTATTTCGCCATTTCGTCCTTTTTTGTCGCTTCGATGGCTCGGAATCTTCAGGATGGATTTGCGAATCTAACACAAAGAATTCGTGTGCCAAGATTCGTTCAACCTTCCCCCTTCCTATTCCACGTGGTGATTTTTGACTATTCGTCAAAAGTTTCGACCATTGAATCGATTTCTATCAATGAAAATCAATAGGAAATATTCTCTTGGAGAGAGAGAGAGAAAAAAAAGAGAGAAAGAGAAAATATTTCGTACACAAGATGCTTCTTCTCTTTCGGTTTATTTTTATTTTTCGTTTCATTATGAGGAAGAGGAGAAGGAAAGAAAAGAGCATTCTCGAAATGGAATCGAGTTCGTGAATCGAGTTCTTTCAGAAAAATCGAGATATTCGAATGTGAAATTCATCTTCAAAACGATTTGTTTGGATTGTTAAATTTTCTATTTTTTTTTTTTTTTTTTTTTAATAAATTTAATAAGTATAAGCAAATTCTAATACAAAACTTTCTTAATAATTATGCTTGTTCAGTCTCTCTCTAGTTAATATTCAAGTAATATTATTATTTTGGAGTTACTATACTATACTATTATTACCAATATCGATAATTTGAATTGCAAAATAGATCGATAAGAAAACAAATGAAACTTTACGGAACGAGTTTGATAAAGAAACAAATGAAAATTTACAACTTAATCTTACCAATTATAATATTTCACGGATAAAACAGAAATCTATATGTATAATTTAAAAATTGTATTCTTTACGACAAATCATTGTAAAAAAAAAAATTATTTAATTGCCCACATACATGATCATTAAACTTAAAATAATTCCAACATATGAAACACCTTAAAATTATACCTATGATTCTAAATCTATTATCTTAAATTTTCCAATTTTCAATCACACAAATTAATCAAAATAATCTTGAAATAATTAAATCATTTAAAAATTCCTGATTTAAAAAAGTACCTTAAAATTTAATTAAAAAAAAAAAAAGGAAAAAAATGATAAAATAAATTAATTTTTCCAAACCAACAAAGTTATAATACAGCGTGACTATTTCTAACTTGCATCGTTTTGCATTCTTTTATTTAACATTCCAATTAAACGGAGAACGTGGCCGTGAAATTGCGTACGAATTACCATAGCCAAGAAATAATGAAACAGTCACGGAAATTTCACGCACGACACGTATCACTGTCAACAAGGTTTCGCAGGAACGTGTCCATCGATCTCTAAGCTTTAATTAATTTTAAACAGACGCCGATCGCGTGTCATCCCAACTTTTCATACGATTGAATTTCAATCGGGTATCGACAGAAGGATCGTAGGTGTCCATTGACTTGTGAAATATCGATCCATCGCCACGATATACCACGAGGAGAGCGAGAGGAACTCGTTGACGGGCAACTTCATTCGATCTCGTCGAACAATGCGAGTTTATATTCGATCGCCATTTTGGTGAAAAACCGAAGACGAAAATTCGAAAAATCTGCGTCTATTGTTTATTATTATTTTTCCCTTTCTTTAAAAATAGCTATCAATTATTTCAATTTCCATTCAGAAGATTAATTTTTTGCCACTTTGAAATAATTGTTGCAAACAGTTGTTAATTTTTAATCGAAATTTAATTTGTTCCAGTGGCACGAAAGATGATATTATTAACTATTACAAGACTTTAATTCTATATTATAAGGAAAGAGATTGAAATACGTATTGGATATAATTTCTGTTTAGTAGAATCCACAATTCTGGTAATAAAACGTGATACGAGTTAAAATGAAATTTCATAACTTAACTTGGACCAGAGAGGAAATTTCAATTGATATTTGATCTAAAATAGAAACGAAATTTTACTAGTTAAAATTTAATCCAAGTTAAAATAATGATATAAATAATATATGTATATTTATTCGACTCGTGCAAAGTTAAATGTAAAATTCAATTTATTAAAATCGAAGTCGAGATTTAATTAATTAATATATCGAGTAAAAGTGAGATTAATAGAAAGTTCAAAAAAATTAAATCGAATCTAAAGTTCGATTCGACCGTGGCCTCGGAATCGAAATAAATTTATTTAAAATTTGTTGAAGAAATAATCGACAATCGATATCGGATTCAAGATCAATATGTATTTCTTTTTACAAAATAAAATAATCCAATCTCAAATTAAACGTAAACGTAAAATTCAATTCTGGTAAATTGAAAATCCGTTGAGTGCACCGTATCGTAAGTAAAATTAGACGGAAATTCAACGAAATTACTATCGAAAATTCGAGATTCTTTCACTATTGGAGGCATCGTAAACGTGGATAAGCGACCCAACGCTTGGTGCAAATAAAATCTTATTGCGGGGGAATTTTCCTATTTTCCAGGAAGCAATTCGACGAATTAAACTGCCTAACTGGAATTTTATCGTCGATGCGCTACCAAGAAGAGGCGTTCGTATCGATGACATACATCGTATTTAAACATCCGTGTAAACGCAAGGAAAAGTTGGAAAAAAATCTCGAACACTCTAGAGCGAAAAAAGAAAGAAAGAAAGAAAGAAAGAAAGAAAAAACACGTTTTATCATTTATTCCAGTGTACATTTATAAGACGTGTAATAAACTGTTGATAAAACAAGAATTTCGAATTAAGAAGAAAATACGAGTCTTTCGAGATATTTAAAAATAGGCGTTTAAAGAAACATTCCTTACGACACGATGTTTGTTAATTAGTATAATCGAGCAAGGTGAGTATAAATGATAACTTAATCACTTTTTTAAACAGAGGCTATCATCACACAGATAACTTATCTCAAATTATACGACGTTTCCTATTCGAGTTTTAACCACTCAAAACTAGAAAAAATTAATATTTCGCATTACTCGATCGACATTTTTCTCCTTGTTTCTTCGTTTTGTCTTCATTAATTTGCTCTAAAGATATATTCATGGTGGATTTTTTAATATTTATCACTAAAAAGATTTATAATTTCAAACTAAAGACATTGTTTCTTGATGGGTAATTTGTTAGGTTAGGTTAAATTACTTTGAGTTTAGGATTAAATCAAATTATTAAATTAATGTAAAAATTCAAATATTGTTGATTCCATAGAATTAAAATCTTCTGATTCATCTAGAAAAGCTTTTCCTTCGATTTTCTTTAAAATCGAAAAAGAATAAAACGAAATAATATTTCGATAATCCCGTACAACTGGATCCTAACCTCAAAATATTTTCTCGTTCATCAAACCCAAGTTAAATTACAATCTAAAATCTAAAATCTACAATCTACAATCTAAAATCAAAGATCATAAACGCCTTAATAATAAAATAATAAAATAAGTTTTTCCCTTTAAGAAAACATAACTTAAACTTAACCTCTTCCAAAGTTGGACATTAGCCCGAAAAACTAACTAACTAAAACAACAAAGTTTCTTTAAGCATAATAACCTTACTTACGAATTCTCGAATAACATTTATTCATAGCCATTTATTGTTGATTCGCTCCTCCTCTAACCTCGATCATTTCGCGCTGCAGTTATCTGCAATTATTCGACGCTTCGAACAATAAATTATCTCGGCAACTAACTTTATTCTCTGCTCGAATCGTGAAAATTTTATTCATAGGTCTCTCGCTGAAAAACTAACCAAAATTTCTTCAACAATCTTACTTACAATTCTCGAATAACAAAATTATCGTCGATTCACTCGTTGCACTCATCTGCAATTATTCGAACAATAAATGATCTCAACAATTAACTATACTCTCAACTCGAACCGTGAAAATTTTACTCACAGGTCCAATCTCTCTCGTTGAAAAACTAACCAAAATTTCTTCAACAATCTTATTCACAATTCTCGAATAACAAAATTATCGTCGATCCACTCGATCGCTGCACTCATCTACAATTATTATTCGACGCTTGGAACAATAAATTATCTCGACAATTAACTATACTCTTAATTCGAACCGTGAAAATTTTACTCGCAACCGTAAGAAAGCCTCGAGAACCACTCCCAGAATTGGCCGCTATCCCACTGAAAAACTAACCAAAATACAATCTCTTTGATAACCTTATACACATCTAATCCTCTTCGAATAACAAAATCACCGTGGATCCATCTCTTTCCCCTTATCTCTCCAATTATTCGACGCTTGGAACAACAAATTACTCATCTATCGCCAACATTATCCACAAAAACGATACCTTCCCATGCCTGGTCGATCTGTTTCCATCGCGGTTCCCGCCAATTCCTCTCTCCTCCCGTTCTGTTTATAAACAAAGCCGCCGAGAGAGAGTCACTCTCTCTCTCTTTCTCGGCGCGTAACCTCGTCTAAAAGCATCGTAGCGATGCGTGCAGAGTGTACGACGCCGTCCTTCCTCTTCCTCGCTCGCGTGAATGACGCCTCCGGTTCTTTCTGGTTCGAGCTCGCCATTCACCGAATCGTCGACGAAGCGGCGTCTCGCCCGCACCGGTTCGAACCGGTAAACCGGCTGCCTTGGGTCCCGGTTAAGTCCGCCTCGATTAGCGCCTCGGCAATTATTGAATGGCCGACCGGCCGACGATCAGGTTCTCTCCTTTTATCCCCGACTTCCTCAATCGAGACACCGATATCTCCTTCGCGTCCGTGTACACCGTTCGTCTCTATATTCGTGTGTGTGCATATACGTGTGTGCTCCTCTTCTTCTTCCTCCTCCTCTTCCAATGCGTGTACGCGTGTAGTACGAGAGTTTTAACATTCTTATCCCCTTAGTGAGTGGAACACGGGCAAGCTTCGCGTCTTCCTCGTCGAGAACGATCACGACCACGACCACGACGACGCTCCAAGATACGACCAAGGTTGGAGCGCGTGTGGAGAAGCAAGATGGAGGACGTGCCGATGACGGTGAGACGATGTTCAAACACGTTTGGATAGGAAATAAGTTTGTGAGGATGGAAAAGGTGGTGGTGGGTTGTTGAGGAAACGTGTTGAATCGTTGAACGTTGTTTTGGGATTTGATTAGATTTCTAAGAGCTTGAATATTGTTTGTTTTAAATAATTACGGTAGGAAGTTTGATTGACGTCGATTGGAAGATGTTAGAGAGGAGATTCGATGAATTTTACTTTGATTTTCGGATTCGATTATGTTGCAGAATCTTTAGATTGGAACGGAATAATTTTTGTCGAGGAATGAATCTTTAAAGGTGATTATTATTGGATTCGAGAAACAACTTCCAATTGATTCTTGTTATTATTTATCTGGGTTAATGAGACTGCGATATACGCCCTCGTAACGTGCAACTAAGAACACGTCGAGTCGCGACAAAAAAAAATATATAAAACTAGCGTGTTTGAATTTCACAATGTTATATAATTATATGTTATTTAAATTGCCAAGTTGCTACCCAACTAAAAATTTGCATGAATTTATTATTATTCAAACGACTCGGTCAATGATATTCTTTGTATAAACGTTTACTGCGATTAATTTTTAAATTTTCGTTCAAACGATATAACACACATTAAGAGTACTTATGTTTTTTTCATTCTTCTTTTTTTTTTTTTGATTCAATCTCGAAAAAAAAAGAAATTCAATTGCAAAAGGAAAATTTCGACTTTTGTCGATTTTGTCGAAGATTCGTTTTTTTTAATTTTTGCCTCGCGGATTTTCGAGTCCTCTGAACGGAAAATTTCGACTGCAAATAATATTCCAACCGGTGTATCATCTTCAATTTGTTTGGCGTTAATGTCCCACGAGAGAACGATTGACTTTTCAGATATATCTACGTATATGACAATGTCAGTTTTATCTAATCGGCCGATCTTTGCATCGTTGAGTCAACATGAGAAGAAATTTTCCTGTGTTTGAAGATGAT
Source organism: Apis dorsata (assembly GCF_000469605.1). NCBI lineage: Eukaryota > Metazoa > Arthropoda > Insecta > Hymenoptera > Apidae > Apis > Apis dorsata. The sequence goes on from NW_006263385.1 coordinate 394,591, forward strand.
TGATCTTTTTTTTTTTTTTTTTATTACTGAGTAAGATATCGGTTTTTAAATTAAAGATAAAAAAAAAAGATAAAAATAGACTAGTAAGCGATATTATTTTTCCAATGAATATAAAATTCCTCTTTTTGTTAACTTGTAGAATTAACCAGTTTTTTTTTTATATATTATTTTATATTATTTCTTTTGCCATCTTCGTTCCGCAATTTGAATTTTTCGTTTTTTGTAATTTCGTTTCGTTAAGTCGAGCGATTAGTAGCGAGTTGATTAATTGAGACGATGGTTGAATTAAGCTCATTCAAGCGAGAAAGTTAAAATTGTAACGGAAATTCTCGGATATAAATAAATTTCGCCAGAGTCTAATTCCGCCAGAATAATTCTGCCAAGAGGTGCGTGAACGTGGTTCCGTGTCAAAAGGGTAAAGCTGGCAGAAAATAACACCGTTAGTTCTGGCGCTGCATCAAAAATCCAAGTGAAGAGGAGTAAGAGAGTAAAATATACCTTTGAATCGATATCGAATCGATGCAAAGTTCGTGGCAACAAGTATTCCACCAAACTCGAATTTTCGAATATTTTACCCCTTTACCTCCCCCTCCCCTTACTCATCCAAAATTCCTCTTCGATGCTAGAAATTATGCAATAAAAATCAATTAAAATCTCCACGATCGGTTCGTATTTTTTCCAACAAAAAAATCAATCACAAATTTCAATTAAAATTTTATAAAATCTGTAATACATCGTATATACGTTGGACATCGAGAAGCGTATGTGCGCTCGATTTCGACACTCGTCGATCGAGGAGGAGAGGAAATTTGGATTAGAAAGGAGAGGGGAAAAAAAAGGACGAGGGAGCAATAGGCGTCGTCGTTTGGCGCCCACGTGAACCACGAGATGCCAAAGTTTGGGACCAGTGATCGGCAGGAACAATGAACGGTTTCCCCCCTTCCCAGCCGTTTCTATCCAGTTCGAACCGGAAAAGCGGCGACTGGCGGTCTCACGCGACGCGATATACTCGTCCACCCGGTTATTGGATACTATCGACAACCTCTCTCTCTTTCTCTCTCTCTTTTGCCGCTGTTTCGAGGCCGTGCCTCAACTTCCCGATGAATGACGCGTCTTCTGGGACAAGTTGATCGACCTTTGCGCCGAGGAGGACCGTGGAATTAAAAATATAAAAAGTATGTAAAATATCGTATAATTTTTTTTTTTTTTTTTTTTTTGCAATTGCGTTGTAAAATTTTCCGATCTAAGAATGGACGGATGAATGACTTCCCGATGAATGACGCGTCTTCTGGAACAAGTTGGAGGACCGCTTCCACGTGAAATTAAAAATAAAAAGCTTGTAAAATATAATAATTAATTTTTCTCTCTATTTTTTTTTGCAATCGATACTTTTGATAATGTTGTAAAATTTCTCGATTTAAGATGTGGAATGAATGGATAAATGACGCGTCTTCTGGAACAAGTTGATCGAGGAGGACCGTGGAATTATAAAAAGTATATAAAATATCGTATAATTTTTCTCTCTTCTTTTTTTTTTTGCAATTGCGTTGTAAAATTTTCCTATCTAAAATGTGAAATGGATGAATGTGGATGGATAAATGACGCGTCTTCTGGAACAAGTTGATCGACCTTTGCGCCGAGGAGGACCGTGGAATTAAAAATATAAAAAGTATGTAAAATATCATATAATTTTTCTCTTTTTTTTTTTTTGCAATTACGTTGTAAAATTTCCCTATCTAAAATGTGGAATGGATAGATAAA
>NW_006263385.1:396368-402200 GCF_000469605.1 Apis dorsata
TGACGCGTCTTCTGGAACAAGTTGATCGACAAGCTTGTAAAATATAATAATTAATTTTTCTCTCTTTTTTTTTTTGCAATCGATACTTTTGACAACGTAAAATTTCCTAATTTAAGATGTGAAATGGACGGATAAATGACGTCTTCTAGAACAAGTTGGAGAAGAACCGTTTCCATGTGAAATTAAAAATAAAAAGCTTGTAAAATATAACAATTAATTTTTCTCTCTTTTTTTCTTTTTGCAATTGCGCTCGATATTTTTGATTGTAAAATTTCTAAAATGGAGGGATCGATTTTATATTTCTGTCGCGATCTTTCTGAATATAAAATATCGTGTATTTATTCTTTTTATTTTTTCTGTTTCTGCCTCGATGTGCTAGGTTGTAAATCTAGAATTGATCGATTTCTTTGTATCTTTATCGATTCTTTTTTATTATTATTATTTTGTAAATAATTGGAATTTAAAAAAAACAAACACAAAATTCGAATATCTCGAGTGCTTCGATAAATCTACTTTATTCTACGTTTGCACGAAGAATTAAAAAACAAATTATGCTTTTCACTGTTTCAGCCATTTAATAAATGATTGGAAGGGAGGAGGGGATATATCGACTCGAATTTCGGTTCAATATTTACTATAAGAATAGCAACGAATAGCCGCGTCGTTCTTTCCAATAATATTACATAAACGATATATCTCTCGTTAACATCGTATCTCTCGTTTGATCGTATTATAACGAGAATCACGAGATTTGATTAATCTCATTTCCCTCTTATTTTTCAGATCAAAATCGAATTTCTCGTCGTTGGAGAATAAAATTTTTCGTTTCCCTCGCTCGATCATCTTTTACCTTTAATCATCGTAATAAACGTTCGAGAACATCGGTCGCGTGTCACGAATGCCACGAAGATCGAGAAGTTTAAAAGTTTGCAAATACAGGAGGGAACGTTGACTCTTCTTTCGAAATCCAATTCTGATCTGTGGATGTGTATTCCATTTCGCGGGCTTAAGGGAAACTCGGGAAAGGGAAGGAGGGAGAGATGGAAAACGACGTTGTGGGCGAACAGCGTGTAGTAACGCAAGGGGAGGGAGGGAGGAGGAGGGAAGCAGAGCGAGGAGGAAACACTCCGGGATCCAATTCGTCGTTTATTTAAATGGGGTCGCGTACGATTGAGCTCGTTTAAGTGCACACGATGCACTCACGGATTTACTGTTCACGTGTCTCACGCTCTCTGCCACGCTCTTCTGCATTTTCTTCTATTTTAGAACGCCACTCGATTTAGAACGAGGCGCTGTATTAATTTTTTTCCCTCGAGATATTTAAAAAAAAATATATATATATTATTTGCAATAATATATATATATATATATATTATTGCATTATAGTATTTGGAAAATTCAGAGATTGTTCCTCTTTTGGAAATTTTTATGAGGATAAAAGGATAAGACGAGAAATTTATTCAAAAGATCTTTGTCTTATCTCAATTGATCGTCGAAATATAAGAAAATGTATATAATTAAAATAGAAGATTCAAATTGGTGATCTATATTCTTTCAAGAATCGGATCTGGAAAGATAAGTTTTGGGATAAGTGAGACAAGGACGAAGATTAAAAATTATATCTTTCTCTTTGTCCAATGATGTCTCGAGATTATACTGATTATACCGGGGATAAATGAAAAAACGTTTTAAAGCGCAATGTTCCATAATTTTGATGATCGTTCATCCATTGGCAAGAAATCATTGTCCTCGCAATTGTAGCGAATTTAAATTTTTCTTAATTTTATAACAAAATATAGTGCAAAACATACGTAATATATTTGCAAACAAATAATCACGATTATTAAATAACGCAAGGATAAAAGATTATCTTCCCTATTTTTCAAATATTATAAATATATTATTATAAATTCCTCTAGATTTTCCTTATTTTTCAAATATATTTTATATTTGCCTTTCGAATATTAATACTCTCTAACAATCGAGTATCGAAGAGGAAAATAATTTTTTCACCATAAATTTTCCAGATGCCATTCACTACCTAATTGAGAAAATTCTCAGTCTCCAAAAAGAGAGAGAGAGAAAGAAAATACAACGAACTCGAGTAAAGTAAATGAATAAAATAAAAATTCGTTCGAATTCACTGACTCAGTGAACAGGTACAGATAGTAATACCACGAGTAATTGAAATCAACCGGAATTCCGGAATTCTTTCACAGTCGCCAATTTTCCGTTTTAATTATTTAAGTGGAGCGTGCACGATAAAGGTTGGCGATTGCATTCGCTCGAAGTAAGTTCGGCCGGTGAGTGGTCAGACAGCGGGTCGAGGATTCACAGTGGAAAAGACGACCGATGGCTCGACCTTCCTTTCGCAGCCACGCGTCAGGTGAAGTGGAATAGGACGTCTGACGAATAAATACCAACGAGTGGTTCAAACGAGTAGAATTAGATTAGTCGAACACGAGCGTTTTGGATCAAGTTTTTTTGAAAATATTGTGCAGTTGAACGCTTTACAGTTATAGCGTTGCTAATATTTAGTTTAATTAAATTTTTAATATCATTCAAATTTATTCTGCGTTATTTTTTTTTATGAAATAGAAAGACAAATTTTCGAGTTCATGTCACATTCTTTTTCTTTAATACAATCAATTTCTCATTGTATTAGCTTCTTCTAAGTTATACGTAAATAGAATTACTTTCCTCTATCAAGTTCTCGCCATTAGTTTCAGGTTACATAATAAATAGAAACAAATTTTCGACTTTTTGGGCATCGTTTTATAAAAAAAAACTTCCTCCAGAAGCATCAGTTCTACTCTCTCAACCTACAGACCTATCAAACGACTCTAATATAAACTTCTCGCTGCATTAGCTTCTTCTTCTAAGTTATACTTAAATAGAATTCTTTTCTTTTACGATAACTAATTGTTCTCGTCATTCCACTAATTCTCCTCTATTTAAGTAGAAACAAATTTTCGACTTTTTGAGCATCGTTTTATAAAAAAAAAAAAAAATTTCTTCTAGTTCCTTTCCACAATCTGTTTCCACACATTTTTAAACCACTCCAGAAACATGGCTCCCGTCGAATCCCTGGTTAAACCGATTCTTTCCCCTTTTCATCGTAACTCTTTCGCCACTGCATTAGCTTCTTATTTCACGGAATGGGACTTCTTCCGCGCGAGTTCACGCGGGGACGAACGCATCCGGGTAGACGATCGATGTCGAGGAGGAGAAGAGGGTGTGTTTCCAGGCTTTATCAGTGCCTTCGTCGTGGAAACGTTTCCCGGCAACAGCTCCGCTGGTTTGGAAAACCAATGACCCTAATCGGCCGTTATGCCACGAGGCCTCGCCCTGATAGAACCGGGCCAATCCTTTGGAAACACCAGAAACCTCCAAGGAAGGAGAGGTCTCCTCCGTTTCTCTCCAACGAGATAACTATCCAAACCTATCGTAAATTTGGTTTAACAGGATGTTAACGTACTCGTGGAACCAATGCCTCGATCCTTCGAACGCGCAACGTTATGAGCAACGTGTCTTTGATCGTTTTCTAAAGTGAATCCATACGAGTTTGAGAAGATATATAAGTATCTTGTCGAGATGTTTAAGAGTTTAAACGAGGGAGTAAAGTGCGGCTCACAGTGTAATTTATTTTCTTCGATAAAATTTACGTTACGGCGTTATACTTTCTGAGTATAAGCATCATATTGATCTTTGGAGAGGAAAAAGAAATTCTGATCGAAATTTTCAAATTTACCGTAATAAACTTGGAAAAATCATTTAAAAAATTCGACAAAAAACAACGTGCCTTCGATTATTTTCTAAATTGAATCTCGTGGTTCGTACAAATTTGGAAAGATACGTAAGTGTTCGCTGTCTAAACTTGGAAAAAATCATTAAAAAAAATTCAATAAAAAGTGCCTTTGATCAGTTTTCTAAACTGAATCTCATGGTCCATACATAAGTTTGGAAAGATGCATAACCGTTTCGATACGTTTCATTGACGATGAATTAGAGTTAAACGATTCACAGTGTAATTTATTTTCTTCGAGAATAAAATTCACGTTACGAGTAGATCGTATTCGTTCACACTCTAGAAAAAAAAATAATAATTCTGAATTTTCAAACATCTTTACCTCAAACTTAATAACTGAAGGTGATCAAACGGCGATAAACTACCCGATATCGTACAATTAATTAATTAATCCTCGTTAACATCGAAGCAACGAACGCTTATGGAACTCTGTTACCCCCTTTCATTTTTTTTTAGAAAAGAATTTCTTTCTTAAACCGACACGCCGCTTCTCCGCTATCCGATTTCACGCGGCGTCAAACCCGACTTTTCGCGACTTGTCGGCGATCACGGAAGCCACCACCGGTCGAAACCGTGTCAAATATCACAAGGGAGGGAGGAGGGGGGGTGTGAGTCACTCTTTTCGTCTCTGTTTCGTGATCGCCAGAGATGACGAGGAGCGGAGATAGATTGAGCGTAATGCGCCTCTTCCTCCGACGCAGATACAGTCACGGTCACCACACACGTATACGAGGCTTGTGTACGTGTGCGTGGTACGCGTGCGTACACATAGCATAGGAAAGGAACGAAATTCAAGGAAATTGGAGAGGCGAGAGGTTGAGAATTAGACCATCTTCTTGGTGGCGAGATTCGATTCGATTCGATTCAAATTGGGGAAGGGTTCTCGAGAAGGCGTTGAGAAGGATTGGCCGGAAGGATCTGCGTGGGTGTGGTGGGTCTGGTTGATGATTGGACGAGAGAGAAATGAACTTACGTTGGGGTTTGATCTTTTTTTGGAAGGGATTTTGAACGAAGCATCGAATTTGTCGCGCATTTCGTTCCTCTTCCGACAATTGATCATCGATTGATGAAAAGTTTAGAAAGAAATATTGAGAATTATAGAATAGGAAATTTTATAATGTTTATGATAGATGGCAATTAACATTTCTAATAAATTCATTTTTAATTAAATTTAAAATAAAAAAAAAATCAACTAAATATACATTAAAAAAATGAAATTGACAATGATAAATCTATTTGAAATATTTGATCCATTTTTACCAATTTTTACCAATTTTTATTTTACCATATAATTTAAAAATTAATATAAAACGATCCCTCGTTCGCATCACCTGGAATTAATAATTATTCGCGATTCTAAAAATATTAATCCAAGGATCAATATTGGGGGAATAAAAGGGGACAAGTTCGCGTTGTTAATTCGATTTTATATTCAGATGTGAGTATTTATTCTCGCGAGCGTCAATAACTCGTTCATTTTCCTCGCGCTCCATTGTCGAGGAACGGACGCTATCAAGCGGTGTACCAATTTATGGATACGGATTGGAATAAAAGTTGGCTCTCTCGATACTTCTCAAGGATGCAGGGAACGAAACGTGGCGAATGGAAACGGATTTCGGCATCCGATTGGTCACGAACGAATCGTGGAATACGATAAATCGATGTAAAACGATTCTTTCTAAAATTTCTAAGAGTGTATAATTTGTAAGAGTGTGTCGGATGGAATTAAAAATATATTCGATTTAAATTAACTTTTAATTTTTTTTCAAAACGTCAATTTTATCAAAAGTTAAGTTTATCGTGCTCGACATTCCGGTTACACGAGATATAAATGGAAATGCGTGCCAGTCGTTGTTTCTGTCGGTTTCAATCTCGTTTACACGCGTTCCATGAAAAGCGTTTTTCAATTGGGAAAGGGAACGTTTTCATTCTACGACAGTGGTTTATGACGCTCGTTTTTTTCTTTGATCCTTATCTCGTTCCCTCTTTTTTTCCGCCTCAGGGATAAAAAAAAAAAAAAAAAA
>NW_006263385.1:402405-404454 GCF_000469605.1 Apis dorsata
TTTGGAGGGGGAGGGAGAGAGGGGAAGAGAGGGAGAGAGAAATAAAAAAGGCTCGCGATAAAAAAAACAACGATAACCCCATAGTGTTGGCAATACTCTGTGGCTTCGTGGATATTCGACGCGCATACATCCCCTTTAATACCAATGCCACGCGAAATTAACCTATAAAGTGAAACTTTTCGATCGAATTTCCACCGAATTCCTAAATACCAACGACGAGAAAAAAGAAAAAAATACATACCTCTAAAAAGAAATCTAATCTAATCTCTTTCGTGCCTTTAAAAAACTTCAACTTTCATCGTCGTCAATTTTTTAGAAAATTAGAGATTCGCGAAAAATGTTAACGGGCGGAAAATACGGAATAGAACGAGACTAAAAAAAAAATTCTCGTTACGAGAGCGCACCTGAGCTCAATCGTGATGTGTATCGGTAAGGTGTATTAAGTGGGTGGCCAGATAAGTGGGCGTATACGGTTTCAGTGGCAATCAGTAACAATCATTCAACTGGTTGAACGTTCGCCACGTTGATACAGCCACGTTGGTGTGCGATACGACGGTTGGAGGAAAACGTTAGGGCAACGTTAGGCGATATTATAACTGTACGTGTGAGAGTGGTACCGCCAGACTCGCAGCGTTATATTATACCTGGCGCTATTATGCGCCATTAAAGCACGTTAAGCGGCGTTTCCAACGCGTTTAACCTAAGGTCAGGTGTGGTGTGGGAATACGTAAAACTCGGGTATTCCCACCCACGCTAAAAGAGAACCAATTCTTTTATTAAATCAGCGAATTCTCGATGGATCCAAGTACAAATTGGAAAGAAAAATTGGACAGATATAATTATAAAGGGATAACATTTGAAAATGGTGAGGTCCAAACGAGTTAAGGTGTGTGGGAATATTTAAAACCGTATTTCCACCCACGAATAGAAAACGAATTCTTTTATTAAATCATGAGCTTGATCCAAGTACAAATTGAGGAATTGGAAAGAAAAATTGGACAGATATGATTATAAAGGAATAACATTTTGGAATTGGACGAATCAGAGAATGTTTGAGAAAAATTTGTTGCAAATGTAACGTGTAAATAATTAAATTATTTTTATAATTAAATTAGTGTAATATCATTTTTGTGGGATATATAATAGAAATAATTATTTTGCATTTAATCGATATATTTCAGAGAAAGTATTAAAATTATGCGAGTTGTATAAGGAATAGAGATCAATCATTTCCTTTTCAAAAGATCAGAGATTCAATATTCCATTTTCAACATGATCCGAATATCGTGGAGGATAGGAAAAATCTTCAAATATATTCAAAATATATTTGGTAAACGTGATCGAGTTATTTGAAAAATATTTGTTATTCGTTTCTGTCATTCGATTTTATTCCCTATTTTTTTTGGAATTTTTATAAATAAAACTGATAAAAACGAAAAATTGATAAATAATCGAAAAATTGAACTAATTCGCCAGATGTCGTTAATGAGTTAATCAGAGATGGAGAATAACAATCGAACAGTGTTTCTTCATAGGAAAATCTTACGAATTAAATATTTGTTGATGGTTGAAACGTAATCGACTGATTGAACCAGTTTCCAAAGTGCATTGCAGAACGAAAAGAAAAAGTTTCTCAGAACAAGTTTCGTTGTTCCAACAGTTACTTCTTCCCGCTCTTCCGTTTCTCGCTCAAAGAAAAATTTAGATGATGTTCTCCTCAAGAAAGACGCAATTTCAGAAAGAGCAATTTTCTTGTCCCCATCTTCTTTTTTAATTCTCTGATCGTTCAAACTCTCGACTTTTTCATTCACCGTATCAAAAAGTGTCTTTGTAACCTGACAATAGAAGGTATTATCTCATTTTATTACGAAAACAGATTAAACTATTAAGAATTATAATTTAATAAAAAAGGAAATATTTTCTCTCTCCTCCTCTTTTTCTTTTTTTTCTAAAACAATGATCGTTCATATTTCTATTTCGATTCCATCTTTTTCTTCTTTTTTTTTTTTTTTTTACCATCATTTTTACTCTAGTGTATATAAAAAATAA
>NW_006263385.1:404695-408027 GCF_000469605.1 Apis dorsata
TTCTTAGAGGAAATGATACATGAAAGTTCTTCTACTTTTTGGTATATCAAGGAAAAACTGGTTCACCAGTATGTCCACATCGTTTTTTGATACTTTGTGAACAGGCAGCCTTCTTCTCTCTGAAATTACGAACACCTACAGAGCTTTTCATACTGGTTGAAAAGAGCATTCTTTTAACATTAATCTCGGTCGTTGGTATTTTTCTTCTTTCTTTCTTTCCGTTTTTTTTCTCCCTTTTTTTAATAAACACTTAGATATTTATTCGTATGAGTTCTCTACAAGGTACAATTTCGAGGATCTTAGGCAGTGACAACGCGTCGACGACTGTCACAAGATTAATTAATTACCCAAACAGCACAAGCCACGACGTGGAAAGATCCGATGATTTATTGTCGTGGAACCGTCATTTTTCAACCATGATTAACTTGAAAAAAAAAATATTGTCGAGGTTACCGGTACATCAAGCGTATATAACGCGATCCTTATACTTATATCCCGTTATTTATCAGTTCAAGAATTTTATGATTATGGCAATTAATCGTTTTGACAAATATCACGCTTGATAATGCGAAATAATTTTACGATACAAGGATATAATATAGAAATCAAGTACATTTTTATTTGCTCGATATTTCTTTCATTTTGTGTAATAATATCAATGTAATTTCGAAGACGACTTATGATTATAAAGGGGTTAATATTATACTTTTAGATCGTGATTTAGTAAAAAGATGTAATTTTTAAAAATGAAAGAAATACAGTTTTTTTTTTTTTATTTTTTTGTTATTTTTTTCAAAGAAACGATTCGCAAGAATGTCTCTGAAAACGATTAAATTGCGATACTTCAACCAAGTATCTAATTACTTTTCATTCTCGGATGAACAAAAAGAAACGTGAAAAAAAAGCTCACAAAGAACCGTCTGTACAAAAGTGCTCGTTTCTCACCGTAATTACGAGGAATTTAGTCACCTACAATTGAGAGCAAACAGACGTTTATTATTACTCGTGTATCCACATGTTTACATTTCGAAATAACAACGTTTGCAAGGGGAAATGTGTTCGTGAATTATTGTCGAAAGAGGAATTGATCTGGATAGATTTATATCTTTTTCGAATCGATTTGCAAGATGGAGAGACGAAAATTAATTATTCTTTTTTAAAAAATATTCTAGGGTAAATAAGTGTACCAAATTTTCAAAATTTCGATTATTCGTATTTAGATTATTTACAAAAAGGAAGAAAAAAAATCTTTTTTTCAGAAAGTTAAATCGCATACCGCGTTCGTTTTAAAATTATGTTGGAAATACATTCCCAATGTTGTTTGCCTCGTTTAAAATTTCATCTCTATGGAGTAATCTACTCGAACAGACTTCGTTAATTATGTTTTAAATCTCTGCCGAGTTCTATCTAATTTAAAGAATTAAACAAAATGAAAATTATGGAAAATAAATAAGTAGAAAGGAATATTTAGAGAGGAGTATGGCGTTATTTAACTTAAAACTCAATTTAAACCCTGTTAAAATTAAAAAGAAAAGATAATAATTTTCGGTCAACTTTTCTCTTTGACACTCTTTTTTTCATTTATTCCAATATGACTTGCTGAGATATCGTCACCTATCCTATTAACTTATCTAGACAAGAGATACGATCCCTGGAAAAACAGGATAATATGCAAAAGAAAAAAAAAAATGTAAGAAAATCGATAAACCTTTTTAAACCATTTCAAAAATTCCCGCCACTTTAACTACAAAACATTTTAAATTCTTATATTTCGACCAACCAATCGAGATATAATAAAATCGACATAAAATAAAAAAAAAAGAAACTTGAACACACAATTTTGACGACAAAATTTTTAATCTCTTTTTATATGAGCACAATTGCGATATAAAGCATATCTGATCAAACCTAACCTCTAAAAATCTCTAGAAAAATAGACTTCTCTTTAGACCATAATGGAACCACTGGTATCTCCATAACACAACGAAGCAATGCCAATGAATAATTAGATCAATTATCGTTTCGACAACGAGTTCTCTCCTATTCTCGTTTCCGTTCGAAGGAAAATTCGTGACATTTTTCGATCGTTGATCGTATTTGATCGACGACAGATAAAAGTGTCAGCCAGGTATGTATGGGATAGCGAAAATTCCACACTGGAATCTAATTAATTCCGGACCGATATCGCGTGGAATGGAGAAACTCGGGATGAATTCAATTAAGGTTGAAACGGTTCGAGTCCACGGTGGCGAAAGGTTTTCCTTTCGTTCATTAATGAAAACTCCTAATTACGGTGTTGCAACGCGTACGCTTCGTCGTGGAGGCTACTTGCAAAATTACGTTCGCAAGTTTAATTAGCCAACGGAGGAGGAGGAGGAGGAGGAGGAGGACCTCTGCCAACGTTGCGCATTCGTTGGCGAAACTTGTAACAGCTAATGCACAACATATCGGCTAGGCGTGCTAATCGAGAATCAAATCGATTTAATGGTAAACGTGATGAATGTTGTCGGTCGTATGAATGGAAACGCGTTACGAGGACTGTTGGCGTTGTTGCTGTGGCAACAGCTCGATCGAGGTCGGTTAATGCCATTACAGATAAAATATACCGATAAAATATAGATTGTTCCTATTTCTCTCTCTCTCTATCTCTTTTTCTTCGTCCCCGGTGATCCAACGAAATTAATCTCGAATGATAAAACAGAGTTGTTCGATTAGAAAAATTTCGTAACGCACGAGAGAGAGAGAGAGAAAAGAAAGATTGGATTAAAATTTAGAAATGGAAAAATTAAATTTGGAAATAGATAATATGATATTTATATTATTGTTATATATATATTAATTGGATCCAATGATGAGACAAGACGAAACGTTCTTCAGGATCGATACGACGTCAACACGGGACGCGTTAATGTAAATCCTTGTGGGGATCATCGGTGTGGGTATTTCTTGGCCCTATTCCGAATCGGGAGTTAACAGTATCCTTTATTTGGCGCGCATTGTTGCTCGTCGCCCTTAAACCGTCTATCCAATTCTCGAAAGTGGCAGAGCTTCAAGCTCTTGTCGAACAAGATAAATTGACGAACTAAATTTGAATCTTTTATTTACTCGTCGCTATTTCGTTCAATTCGTATCAAATCACCTGATTGGATCACCTGTCCAGATTTTCTTTGATCGATTGCGGATACCAAAGCGGATGTATACATTGTAGGAATCTCAATGATTTTCTTCCAATTATCTGTCCACGTTAACCATCGATCGATCCACGAGCAACGCGTTATTTTTTTTCTTTTTTTTTTTTTTTGCGTCATTACGAGTATTTTTTTTTTCTTTTT
>NW_006263385.1:408201-408862 GCF_000469605.1 Apis dorsata
CCCTTTTCTCTCCTTCGATTCGTGGAAAAATTCCTCGAGGAGCGTTTCATTAACGCGAGACGACGAAACGAGAAATTGGTGGATAGGATTAGGGTTCCGTGAAAAATTAATGGAGAGTTCCATGAATGATAATCCGCTGCTATTAATGTCCCCGGTGATCCAACGAAATTAATCGACTCGAATGATAAAACAGAGTTGTTCGAGTTATTGAGATCGATCGATTTGATTGGGTGATATGATGTGACAGTGTGATTAATTACTCCTCTGTGTTCTATATATGTACGTGTTCTATATATGTTTCGCTTCACTGTGATTGTAAAATATATATTTGTTGTTGTGTTATAAATTAATTGGATAGATATACATAATTTGATAAAATTAATTTAGAAACGTTGATATACATTATATTGTGATGCTTGATTCATATGTGTAATTTGTAATTGTAATAATGTGTAATTTAAATTATGATTTTTAAAGATGTTTTAACGATACTACGATTGAAATTAAATTAAGTGAAATAACAGTGTTTACGTTGTAAAAGGTTAAACATGAATTTTATGCAATGATTGTATAAAATATTTGATGTCGATTTTTGACGAACGAAAGAGGATGTACCAATATTTGGTGTGTAAATTAAAAAAAAAAAAAAAAAAAAAAAATC
>NW_006263385.1:409043-412360 GCF_000469605.1 Apis dorsata
GACAATCTCAATCCTTATGCAAATATCTGCCGCCCATTTTGCGTATTTTCCATTTAAAACTTTTTATTTCTCTGTCAAAAGATTTTCAAATTCAGTTAAATCATCGTTGTTTGGCTTGCCTTGTTGTCACGCATTAAATTGAAAAATTTTATTACTAAAGCATCATTGAAATAAAACGATTGAAATAACGGTTGAAAATCTTTTACGTAATTTTTTTTTTTTTCAAATTAATTGATTTAGGCAACGATTGATTTTCGTAAAATTTGTTTTATTTACATAATTATTATACCATGCTAATTTCAGGAAACATGAATGCCAAGATGTTCGAGTCTCTGGTCGATCCTGAGGTTTTAAGGAGTTTCTGAAATTCGTGTGACCTTGTTTAAGAATTTATACGAAATCTATACGAAACTCATTTTGCACATATTGCGTTCCATCGTTTAAGTATAGTAATAAAAACTTGAATTTCTTTCTAGGATCGAATCAAGACTCGTTAATATTAATATATTCATATTGGTTATGATTTGAATATTGGGAGTGCACTAAGAAATTAAGAAAAGAATTTGGAATTTTCTTATTTCAAGGATATATAAATATTTTTCTATAGAAAAGATATAGAAAAATCGGAATTTTTAAGAGAACAATTTTTCGATAATGTTATTAGAATATTTTTCTAATGTCACATTTTCTAATATTTCTAAAATCTATTAAAAAAAAATTATTATTAAATTTTTTTTCTCAATTCAAAAAGTTTGAAGAAATACATATTATTATCTCGATAAAAACAAGTTGATGATCAAAATTTCAAATCTCTTTTTCCATTCTTCATTAATAATATTCAAATCTAAACAAACTAATCTTCAAAAAAAATTTTTGTCCTTTCAAGGGAAAACATTTTCGAGCACGAGGATCACTTATAATTCAGAGGGGAGATTTAAAAATCTTCCAAATTATTCCCGAAACTTCACCCTCTGCGAATCGTGCGCCTCGTATCCGTTGCAGAAGCAACGATTATTCACAAAGCGTTTCACGACGTTAATAACGTATTAAACGAAAGGAATTCTGTGGGATAACTTCCATTCCCAAACTCCCCCCTCCTCCCCTTCCCTCCACCCTGAAGGAAGAAGAGTGAGCGGAAATTTCTCCGAATATCTCGATTCTTAATGAAACAAACTATAGAAATTCTGCCTCGCCCTGTACAACGACACAAGGCATTCAATGTGAAAATGAGATTTTCTCGCCATTCCGTGGTTCGATTCACAACTGTCTCCCCGTAGAGAATTCAACGTCGCCGAGAAAATCGAATAAAAGGGACCTCATCCCCTCCCCCTCCATTCCTAGCCAAGAATTTCAATCAGCGTGCATACAATTTTCCATCTCAAGAATCGAGAGATCGATTGTTTTATTTGTTTGCGTTTAATTGACTCGATTCTCTCCTTTTTTTTTCTTATTCGATTCGTTTCTTAAGCTCGATCGATAAAAATTATCGAGATCTGCACTATCGATGGAGAGGGGGAAGAAGATGGCTTCAAAGAATTCAATATCATTGAAGAAAAAGTTAAATTGAAATTCTGCTGTGAAAATCGTTTCGTGTGAGAATTAGTATCGATATCTGTGACATTAACTTTGAATTAACAACAAATATCCATATTTTTTACTAATAAGTTATATATTTAATTGGAAGGTAAGTCATTTCGAACTTATAAAAATCTAAGTAAAGTATAATAAAATATAACAGATGACATTGACAGTGCCTGTTATATTGTGAATCAATTAGAAATTAATAGGTAATACGATACAGTAATTGAGAGAGTAAAAAAAAAATTTCAAACTTTAGGATGGAAATGTACACTGTTGCTCGTAATCAATTAATTATACCTAAAAGAAATTTTATATCTTGGTTTTTTCCATGGTAGCAAAAGATAGATCGTTACCTTAAACGCAAGTAAAATTTTGTTAGAATAATTAATGACGAGTCTACTTTTCGAGGGTGAAATTACGTTTGAATTAAGTTTGAATTATGGAAGCAACCTCTACCTACTTCTGAGGTCGTTTGAATAATTGTAATGCAAATTTCACCGTACAACTGTGACTACTATATATTTAGTTAGTTCAAAGAGTAAGTCCCACGAGATTCAGATATGTAATAATATTGATTAAAATGAGAAATGATAATATTTAGCTTTGTTTTAGCTGTATCCAATATTATATTTATACACATTTATCGTATATTAATTAAATACTCTCGATTAATATTTAATTATTATTCTTTTCGATAAATTACCTTTCTTCGTTTCCTGTTTCCTTTTCTCTTTTCTTATCGTATTTCGTCTTATGCTGTTTAAATAATCCAAACATTAATTCGTATAAATCAAATTTCTCTTTGCTTCGATCGTTTAAAAAGTTAAGAGTCGAGGTTATCTCATTTTTTCAAATTACTCGAAGGTGAGGGAAAAAAACACGAGGTCCACGAGGTAGACAATCGTGAAGGAGTTTTAACTCTGATAAACGAACAGTCGGAACAGCCTCCTCCTCGTTTCTCGTTCTTTCTCCACCCTTTAGGTTTGCTCCTTAATTATCCATCTCTTCCTGGAAAGCTGTTTTAACCGGCTAATTAAAGCGGAGCAACGGTCCCTGGATAAATTTCCACGATTAATTCTTGCACCGTGTAAAATTATCTGGCCTAATTTTATCCGTGATAACATTTGTCAAAACGAATGGATCCTCGATTCGGTATGATAAAATCTCTTTCGATTCCCTTCCTTATTTCCATCGATCATCAAAGCGAAAATTTGAAAAAAAATGTATCAAATATTTTCAACAACTTAAATGATCGAATAACGAGAACAAGTAATTCGAAACTCTATTGAGAATTCGAAATTTGTTAAAAATCCAAAAAATCTTAAAATCACTGGCCAAGTGAAAATTCTCGAGAGAAACTCTCGATGGTGTTTTCCTCTCGAACTATACTTCTTGGAATTATACTCACATCGATAGAAAAACATGAGGAATTGTCGATCGATATCCTTTTCTTCGATTCAAAAATATCGAAAATATTTTATCGATTTTCCGATCTACATCCATAGAATTCCTCAAAAAGAAAAAAACGTGACAACGAATCTGCCCACCTTGAAAACTCTTTTTGTCCCCATCTGACACTTCTCGTCCATGGCAAGCTTTCGTCCACTTGGGCCGAGTAAATGGAACTCTTTGTGTCCGAGTTTCCCGGCCGAGATTCTGCCACTTTGTGGTCGCCGTGAAATTGGACGCGATTCGCGACGAAAAAAAAAAAAAAAAAAAAAAAAAAAAAAAAAAAA
>NW_006263385.1:412542-415775 GCF_000469605.1 Apis dorsata
CGTTTCGACGGTGTCACGGACAGAAACAGCGTCACTAAACCGATGAGAATTGCGATGGCCAATGTACAAGGGTGAAATACACCCCTGCCGTTTAACGCTTGTTTGGTCGATCCAATGGAAGAATTATTTGGTGGATTCAGTCACGAAGATATGACTGAAAAATGAACACAATGGAAATTAATTACTTAACGAATGATCGTATTTTACAGGGAGGTGTAACTGAAAATTTTACTGATTTTGAAATGAAGGGGTTTGATGAGGGGGTGAAGCACATTTTCATATATTTTGAATATCGGAAATTTCGTTCGCTGTTTATCTGGACCAGTGACTTGTGACTTGTAAAATTTCGCATAATAATATTGCCACTATTATGAAAGGGGGGAATTCAATGTTTGCGGAACAAATACTCGTCTTCTCCCGTTTGATTGCAATGTAAAGCTTGTTTGTCAACTAACTTGTACAAGAAGATATGGATTAAGTCAAGGAATGATCTTTCATCGTTCTCAAATTATTGGTGTATGGATAAATGAAACAAAAACTATAAAATCAAAAAATTCAATCGTGATATTTCAATATAAAATCGATTCCCAAAATGTTTAAAATCCGTTCTTGCTTCTTTGATATTAAATTTCTTTAATTTCTATTAAAAGTAACAATCCTCTTTTCGATCAAGCAATCGATAAACGAGAGATTGGAAGAAAAAATTCGAGCGTGAACACATTCAATCATCGTACATTGGTATGTACATTGGTACTTTCAAAAATCATTCGACGATTATTGATCACGGATCACCGCCACAGATCCAACCCATGCACCCCTAGATTTACTTTCCTCCTCTTTACGACCTGGCCAATCCGTCCAATTTTGGAACGAATCTAAATACAAGATTCCAGGACCAAGTTGTCGCTCGACCATAAACCGATCGGTAAATAAAGCACTTGGTTCGATCTATGGAGATGTATATAGGGGGAAGTGAGAGGAACGATAGCTTTTGAAAGGATGAAATTTAAATAAAAGGCCAACACTCGAAACGATTTCACGGGTCGAAGGTCCTCGATTTGCAAAGATCGCCATGTTCTTTGATATCTTCTCACCTTTCCAAGAGAACATCTGATTGAAATGTTTCACATTCTTCAACGGAAGGAAAGATTTTCCATCTTTTGATTTAAGGTAAATTTAAGAAAAAGAAAAGAGGGGAAGATTAGATTCGAAAAAAGTATTATTCTCGAGTATATTCTTTTTCGTTCCTGACGATAATTTTAATAATAGGATTATTAAAATCAATCATTTAAAATTCGAGAAAATTAATTCTCTCGGAAGAATGAGGAAAAATTTCCCTTTGATTTTTCAAATTAAATAAATTTTATATCTCTTAAAGTTTGAAGAAAATATATTTTTAACGAGAGAGTAATTTCTACTGAAATTGTTAAAAATTTAAAAGAAATAATTAACCGTCTTATTGGATCAATATAATATAATTTTCCATTTCCATCGAATATAACCACCAAAAGAATCCAATTACTTGACCCATCATCGCATCGAATCACGTTCGCAAATCATACGTGCAACACACAACGTTGGTACAATCTATGTTATCGTAACAAAAAGAATTGAAACGCATAAGTAAAATTGGATCAGATATTAATTAACATCCGAGAAAGATCGAGGTATATGGTGTACACGGGTTGTAATTAGAGGCTAGGTCTGCGAATCGAAATTCGCACGCGACACGAGGCGCATTCGGGTCACGATCAACCGGGCCAATTTATTCAAATAATCGCCAGCTCTTTCTTCCCTTTCTTCAGAGGCCATTAATAGCAGCGATTGTCCGCTTCGTATCGATAACCTGGTCGAGAATAACTCGATCCCCCGTTTCTGTCGTCTCTTTAAACCCGATCTCGGATCCCACCCAACCCCTTCTCCGCGATAAGCCAACGTCGATTGCTTCGATATCACGAGGAGAGAGAAAGAGAGAGAGAGAGAGGGAGAGACAAAACGCAATTATAGAAACGAAAGGAAAAAATTTGGACGAAAAAGGAAAAAGATCGGGAGGAGGGGGAAAAAAATCATCGACGGGGAAAAAAACCGATGAAGATAAAGTACGAACACACAGACGAGAAATAGGCGGTAATAGATATAGGCTTTGTTGGTCACAGGACTCTCCTCTGGTCGTTTCGACCTTCTTTTCCGTGGCTCGGTGCAACGGCCAGCGTAGCACGTGAAATCGCCTAGATGGCGCTCATACTAATCAGCACCTTCACCCTGTATCCCCTGTGTACGAGAACGAGAGAAAAAGAGAAAGAATGAATTCGTCGAACAGCGTCGAATGGCCATGACGGAGATACGTTACGATCGAGGGTTGGAGAGAGAGAGAGAGAGAGAGAGAGAGGGAGAGGATCGAAGGAACGAGGAAATGAAGAAGGAACGGACGATGGTATGGATCAGGGTGAAGAGGGATCGGAAAAAGGGCCGTTGGTGGGGGGGGAAAACGTGACAGAGGTGGGAGTTGTATCGACCGCGCCGCACTGCAGGGCTTTATCCCCTCTCCTCGCTCTGCCCCCACTACCCAGCTCTCTGGAACGAGCACTATACTTCTAGGTGGAGAACTGTGGAGGAATATCCTCGTTATTTCTCTCTTTCTCGCTCAACCTCGAGATTCCTTCTACGTTTTTCCTCTTCCTCTTCCTCTCTCGTTCCGTTCCTTTTTTTCTTTTTTTTTTTCCCCCTTCTGTCTTTCATTCTCCGCCTTTTTGTCTCTGCTATCTTTTTTTCCCCTTTTTACGCGTACCACTCCCTAAGCTCGCGTCAAGGTTCGTTTTTTTTTTCTCTCTTCTTTTTATCGTTCTACATTTTTTTCTCCAGTTTTCTCGCCTATTCTCGATTCAGGTGTTTGCTCGTCGCCGGTAACCCGGATGAAGGAAAAGGAGAAAAGAAAACGAAGAATGGGAAGAGAAACGCGATAGAGGGCGGAAGTAGAGGAGCAGTAGAGAAAGGCGTGTATTCGAGGCGCCGTGAAACTTTGAGGTGTTAGAATTGATTATTATATTGGTTTCTCTGGGCAATATCGTTATTTAGACCGTGAGTTTCGTTCATCATTCTCAAATCCTGGGATTCTTCACTTCCGTTCTACTTCCTTGTCATCTCTATTATTAAGAAACTGTTTCGAATAAACTATCAAAAAAGTTTATATCCAAGATTATATCCGATACTTTTATCGTTTTTTTTTTTTTTTT
>NW_006263385.1:415995-420016 GCF_000469605.1 Apis dorsata
CTTAAAATTGAATAGATACATTCACACACAAAAATTATCAATAAATTATATCGATAGAATGGAAGAACACCGTTCGTTCAATCGTTCTCCGCCATTTCTGACCGCTCCACTATCCCTTTCTCGATTAACACGTCCCGTTCCAACCCCCAGACGTCGGTCAGTAACCCAGTAACTCCAGAAACCGGGTTCCGGGATCCTTGAGAAGGTGTGGAAGGAATTCTCGTAGCCTCGATTCCGATTCTCATGCGCGACGGCCGTATAATTCGTGTCGCCCGATCGAAGTGACCATCGTCGCGTGGGGATGGTCGATGTGCATAGGCCACGAGGGGCGGCCGCATCGGGAATTTGTTGACAAGTAAGGCTTGTTACGTTCGAGGGCTGTTCGCTCGAGAGGATACTCGATTAGTTTGGGAATGAAAATCGAGCGAAAGGAAACAGAACGCAACTGAATTAACGCCTTCGAAGTTTGTCGAGATATTTTCGAGAAGTTATATCGAATAGATTGGAAGGAATATCAATTTTATTTCTTCTCTCTTTTTTCTTTTTGTAGCTTTCTCGTAAACTCGACTTTTATAATCCTACTTATCGTCTTCCTTCTTTTATTTATTTATTTGTGATCGATAAATAAGGGATGTTTTTTAAGTAGTTGTGTGAAAATCGAATATATCGATCAAATGTTTGGAATTGATACATTTTGTGATATTTAAATAGGAAAAAAAAATAAAATCGGAATATTATTAAATCAATTTATTTGTATAAAATTTGTAGGATTAATTTCGAATAGGAAATATGCCACGATGAAAATATTTAGAATATAAATTTAAATGTAAAAAGAAAATTAAAAAGGAAAAAAATCGATTGATCAATTTTTGACAAATCAAATCAAAAAAGATGCAAACATCGAACCTTAAAATTGTTCCTCCATTTCCTTTATGTAATAAAAATTCTTTATGCGATAAAATTACGTATGCAATGGCTTGCAAAAAATATTGATAATTATTGGTTCGGTAAAGAAAACACGGGAAAAATATTTCCTTAAATAAATTTTAATATCGGATCAATCGTGCGGTTTGCTTTTCACGAAATAAAAATATTAATATAAAAAAAAGCAAAATACGTCATTGAATAGGATTTAACTTTTAATTCCATCGTTCTTTCGTCATTCATTCCGCCATTCATCCTCTCTAATATTGAATTCATCCCTTTGATAAACATTACAATCACTCGCAAATTATTCTGCAAATAAAAAAAACAACACCGACACCCCTTCCACCCACGCGTCCCACATTTTTCGACGCGGCACGCGTTTTTTTTTTTTTTCTACAAAATAAACTTTGTTTTCCATCCCTTTCCAAACACGTGAAAAAAAAAAAAAAGGAAAACAAAGTGAGAAGAACGGCACGCTTCGAGGCAATGAAATCACGATGAAATCGAGGATCGTAACGCGGAAATCACGTGTGCAAACGTGCGCCCTGAAAGATGCACAAAGTATCAGGAAAGGGAACCAAGAGAGAGAAAGAATGAGGGTGGAAAGAGGGGAAGAATTTGCATTTGACACTTTTTTGTTTGTCCAAAATTCGCCCACGCCCTTTTTACATTGCAGAACAGGATGATAAAACGTTGACTGTAGCATCGATGAAACGCGATATCGATTACTGACAGTTGTGCAGGAAAATGAAGAAAAAAGGAGAAGTGGATAGAGAACAAGAAGGAAAAAAAAAAGAGGAAAGGAAGAGAAACGTGAATGTTTTATACGCGTATGTATTAGAGCGGAACGAAACTTATGGAAGCAGAATTCTTTTTTTATCCTTCGATAACTTTTCGGTATTATATTTCTATAAAGTAATATCTAAAATTATTTTAATTAATCTTATAAATTATCGAATAATAATTTGAATTAATATAATTATTGTTCGTAATAAGAGATATTTTTTTTTTTTACTGTATAAAAATAACTTTGATTTTTTTTCATTTTAATTTAATATGCAGCGAGAGCTACCGCGAGATTAAAGGAAAAAAATTTACGAACGGGTAAAAAGTATGTACCGTGACAAGGTGGATCAGCTGATCCGTTTAAACCAACCTCGCTTGCATGAATACAAAAATATCGAGGTATGAACTCGTAGTATAAATGTTTCGTTCGATTTCTCGATAATTTTGCAAATGAAAAAAAAAAAAAAAGCGATCGAGGGATTTTTCCGTGAGTGAAGGATTTTTGTTTGATTAAGAAAGAATTGTTTTTGCACGTTTTTTAGGAAACGTTGAATAAACTTTCAAAAATGAAAAAGATATTATGTACACACAGGGTAAGGCATGTAAAACGAAAAATCTTTTAGAATTTTGTTCTAGTTTTAATTAAAAGAAGAGACTTGTCGATATATTTGTAATAATTTAGAATGTTTTCTTTTTAATTATATATATGTATACGCACGTATATTTTATTATTATAATATAAACGTATTAAATATTTCTAAATTTAATATTCTTTTATAAAAATATATAGATCACACTTTTAAATATACGTGTAATTATTCTTTCGTCCTCAAAAAGAGGAAATTTTGCTGACAATACGACCACGACTTTCCCTTAAAGCCAGACGTGTCGAGAGTTAACCATGAAAAATTACCGACGACATTTCACGAATGATAAAAGAAAAAAGAAAGATCTGGTGATTCATGAGAATTTGAACTAATATTTGTGATCACAATGATGTTACTTTAAATATGACATTTCCATCATCGACCAAAATCTGAAATCTTTTCTTTTTTTTTTTTTTTTTTTTTTTTTTTTTTTTTTTTTTTTTTTTTTTTGCTACAATACTCATATTTTATTCTTTTCTCTTCTCTATAATTTCGCCACCAATTCATCCAAAACTGCGACATTTCGCGCTGTTGTTGAATATTGAGCAACTTGGAACTTAGCCAAATGCACAACCCTCTTTTTTGACCCAATCGAAACGTGTCTCATTAATGCACGCTTTAGTGTCGTGTGAAATTTAGTGACGTTTGTTATTAACAAAGCATTGCTTTGTTTCGTGAGTTGAATACAATGAATGCCCAATTCAATAGATGTTTCATTCATCATTTGCTGAGACTTACATGATGGTGATTATGTTTTTCATTAATTTTTTGAATTAAGAAAATCTTTTGTTTATTTTTTTTTACTCATTTATTATTTTTTTTTACTCAAAATTTTTATTACTCCTTTTTAATTTTTTTTATTTTTATTTTTTATTTTTATTTTTATTTTTTATACAATATTTTTGTATTTTATTTTTTTGTCATTTTTAATTTTAGAATTATAATTTTGAAATTTAGATCATTCAGAATTTTTTTTAATTTGTAATTAAATACTTTAGAGGAAAGTATCATTAAATGGAGGATCCAATAACAAATTTCTCTAAGAAATTTTAGAATTTTCATATAAAAAATCTAAAAACGTTCTAATCGAGATTTGAACCCGAGACTCTTAGATTAGCAATCAAACACTCTGATCACTTGCCTAAGAAGCCTCTTATAATTAATATAATATATATAGCAATATATATAATAATATAAAATAAATATTCTTAATATATATATTTTATTATATTTATTTGTTATATTCTAAAAAATCATAATAAAATTTTTTAATATCATAAGCAAATATTCAATTTTTATCATAAAATTTATTATCAATTATTCTTTATTGAAAAAGTTTTCAATTCAAAGACTATTAAAATATATATTATTTTATTCTGTTAAAAATATAAGTTTATTCCATTGAAAAATCTTCAATATTATTTTTTCTACTTTAGAAAAAAAAATATACCATAAAAAAACACGTACAAAACAAACATTAAACTTCTTCAAAACTAATTTACTTTCTATAATTGACTCTTAAAACTTTCTTCTTTATCCAATTTACAACCAATTTCTATCCTCGAGTTCAAAGTATTCCAAAGTACACAAATATCCATCGCTTTATCGCAAAAATTACCCAATTTATCCTGTTTGAAGTGAAAAAAAAAAAAAAAAAAAAA
>NW_006263385.1:420225-426401 GCF_000469605.1 Apis dorsata
CTATCTAGAACGTTTTTCAATTGAACGTTTCTCCATCCTTGTTTTCTTGGCACAATACCGTGGACAGTGGTGTGTCTATTTGCGTTGGATTTCACCTTTTCTCCATTTTTTCTTTTTTTCACAACATCAAACGTTCAATTATCTCGTGTAATTGCCGGGTTAGCATCCAGTCAGAAGTGTTGAATTTTAATTAAAATCACTTTGACATTTGCGAGAAAAATCTCTGACGAGGAGAAACGAGAGTCGACGAACGAAGTGGTCCCCCGATTCGAAAAGTTCAAGGTGCTCGAATTATTGTCTCCAGATAGAATATATCGACTTTAAACCACGCATTCACCCACATATCGAAACATTTTCGAACGTTCATCGTAAATAACATATATCACTAGAAATAAAGATAAAAGTTTATTTCAAGAAAGAAGAAACTTCTATATCTCTATATATATTCTATAATATTTTATAAATTTAATATTGATAAATATCCGAAATACAAAAATCTATGAAAATAAATTACAATTTATCTACGACACTTAAAAATCCCTCTAAAAATAGTAAGATAATCTATTTATATTTTACTCCAATCAATAAATCTCTCGATTTAAAAATTCGCAAAGAAAATTATTTTTAAATTATTTAAGATACGTTTTCAAAATTTCTTCTAAAATAATAAAATTCATATTAAAAATAAGCAAATTTTCAAAAATTCAACTCGAATGGTATCCACCTAATACTTTCCACTCTGCGATCCCACAACAAAATCTATCTTTCCATCTTTCCATTTCAAATTCTAAATCTAAATTAAACCATCGATCGGCTAGGAAACGCTCGAGACACGAGAATTCGCATAATTATCTCGAGTTGAGTCTACGTCAACATGGAACAAATTAACGTTTATAATCGATAATAGCATCCAAGTGAAGTTGATTCCCGACCGCTTCGCACATAATCACACAAACCAAGCCAATTTGTTATGCGTCGGCGGTTAAGCTCGTCTCACTGTCCACCTGTCCAATGAAATTCCACACTAGGGAGCGAGATTAACGTTTAAATCCTTCGTCTAGTCGAAAAATCTTATCCCTTCTTGCACGCCTTGCACGGGTAAATAATTCTCGTGCGAAAGACAAATTTCCACTTTTCTCTGTTGGTGGAACGCCTTCTATCTTCCATCTTTTCTTTTCCAAGATCAACCTCCTTCTTGATCGTTTTGACGACGGTTTTTAATAATAACGGTGTGAAACGTTGAAAATTCTAGGTTTGAAATTTTATGGAAGAGAATAGTTTGCAAGATGGGCAAAATCTTTGAATATAAATTTTTCGTGGGAAAGAAGCGCGATTCGTTTCGAGAAAAGGAATAAATTGGATTGAACGGATTGCAATGAATTTTGATCATTCAATTCTGATTATTCTTCACATTTTTACTTTTATAAGATTCTTTTGTAAGATCGCAGTTTAAAAATATTCTTAAATATATTTCTAGTATTTGTTCGATGAATCTCATTAAGTGAATTTTTTTTTAATTATTAAAATTAAACAAAGTTCAATTCAATATCTCAGAAGTGAGTTTAGTAGCTTTAGAGATAGCTAAAGACAATTTTAGCAGCCTCTATTTTTTCCTAAAACTTGAGACGTAATAGCTTCTAGTTCGACATTGCTTTTTTTCCTTTTATCCCAGGTCAGATTATTTATTTCCTTGGCCAAGATCGATTTAGTAAGAGTATTCTGAAAGGTTCGTCGAGAGATCAGCTCTAAAAACTTTGATACCCTTTTTCTCATCCAGCTCGATTTTTCTTCGACTTTAATAACTCGATGGATATTATCAAGGGGCAAGCAGGAGAAAACAAATTACAAGCGAAGAATTCCATGAATATTTCCTCTCCGGTTTTAACTGTTTCAAAATTTCTAATTGCAAACCTTGAGAAGAGGTCAAAAGAAAATCTATAATCAATTTCTTTCTCAATCTCAATCGATTTCAAAGAAGAAGATCGTGCAAATTTTATCCAAAGAGATGTGGATTTATTTTTGAAATATTTCTTCGATATAAATCTGATAAAATATTTTATTTTGTGCAAAAATTGAATCAAAAATCTATATATTTCGTTAAACTATATTTATTATATTCAATTAATCAATATATTTTCTTTTTAATTTTAAACGAAAGAAATTATTTTATATAAGAATTTTTTTTTTAATTTTCCCAAAAATTGGTGAAAATGAATCTACACCTCTCTCATTGCAAAGTTTTAAATTCGACTTGAACTTTGAAAATAAATTCTTAAATGATTCAAATCTTCTAATTTATTAATAGGAAAATTTTTATTGAAATTTTTAAAACTGATTAAATTATTATTTTAAAGTATTTTAAGAATTTTTTCAAAGTTCTGTTTAAAGATTCAAACAAGTTTCTTCTCCATTTATGAATATATTATTGGATTAATCATCGGAAGGAAGGAAATGAAAAAAGGAGATTACAAAATTTTGTTTGTATTCGGAAGATTAAGTAAAGTAGAGAACTCTTTATCGTGGCGAGATTTCTGAACTCTTACTTTGAATATTTCTATGCACGATGATGAGGAAAAAGCGAGGACATTTCCTCGAGCTGCACATGTAAACGTGGATAATGTAATCTGTATGCATTCCGTTGTATCCTTAAGCATTTTATCCACGAGATATCTTTTATTTTGCAACTAAGGATGAAAGTAGCATCCTCGCTTCATTGTACGTACAACCATTCAAGAGTTGTTCATTTTAAGCAAGAGATATATATCTAAAATATCATATAATCATCTCTGAAGAAAGAGCAGCTTCATCGACTTTAAATTTAATTACTTTAATTCGCTCAAAAATTTTTTCGTTCAATTATTCATCATTAAAATGATAAAAGCTTTTCTATTAAATCAATTAAATAATTTAATCAAGGAGTTAATAATACCTCGTACAAATATGCAAATTACAATTTCTTCGTGGACTCAGTACAAAAGGAATCGATCTATTACAGGATATTCCAGGATGATTACGCCCATTGCAGGGTATGCACTTCATTAAGGGAGGGTATGTCTAATTAATTCGTGACAATATAGGACCGCCAATATTATCATTACTATAGCTACTACTCGTGTTCTAATTATTGAATGTCGTGGAAATGAATTCTGATGAATTAAATCAGCATTATATAAGATTTTTGTAAAGTTATATGAAAAATATTATTTTTATGAAAAAAAAAAAAAAAAAAAGAATATAGAAGAGAAAGAATTCGAGGGATCTTTTACAGAAAATTATAAATTTTTTTTTTAAAAAAAAATTTTTTTTATATAATTTTAAAAAAATTTTTAAAAATTGGTGTTAATTTACAGAGGTTTAAAAAAAATTTTTTGAAAATTATTAAAAAAAAATTTTTTTTATATAATTTTAAAAAAATTTTTAAAAATTGGTGTTAATTTACAGAGGTTTAAAAAAAATTTTTTGAAAATTATTAAAAAAAAATTTTTTTTATATAATTTTAAAAAAATTTTTAAAAATTGGTGTTAATTTACAGAGGTTTAAAAAAAATTTTTTTTTTTGAAAAAAAAAAAAAAAAAAAGAATATAGAAGAGAAAGAATTCGATGGATCTTTTACAGATAATTATAAATATTTATTTTAATTTATACTGATTTCTCTCGAGTAGATAAATTAGTAAGCGATGGAATACGTTCGCGTTATATTCTGTCCAAAATCAATTGCCACTCAAGGTCGACGCGTAGTATACCCCCACCACCACATCATTTCACTGTTCTAATAGCTGACCCTGGACCCTCTTGCACAATTGAACTAAACTGCTATGTATACAATTTGATTCACAATTGATTCACAAATTGGCTGCTATATTTATATTCTTGTAATTTTTACTTAAAAATTTACTATATAAATATAGTTACGTTTCTTTTTGTAATCAGCAAAATAAATATTCAATAATTTCATTTGAATTATTGCTTGCTTACATACCTAACATTTTGCCAAATAATTAAGGGAAAATAAATATGTGTAATAAATTAATCTAATGAAATATGATTCATAAAGATATTATTTTATTGAATTAGAAATTGGAAATTATTTTTGATAAATAATTCGTGGATAATAGAATCGATTTTTATTATTCATGGGGAGTATTGTGATTCGAAAAACATCGTTTGGAAGAACAATACGCGTCGTTATATTTACTGGCTGGCAATAAAATATCGACCTCGATTTTTGATCACTTTTTTCCTATACCGTTCGAATGCAAATAAGAGAGAAACGAGAGATAGTTTAGAAATCACGAGATATACATTACTGGTCAAAAGTTTGAAATTTCACTAACGTGTTCCCAAAAATTCAAGAATAAATTAAACAAAAGTTAGAAATATTTCATAATCTTGAAAATCATTTTTTTCGTGGAATAATATTATTCATTTAATTTTTCAATAATACTAGATCTGATTAGAAATATAAGATTTTAATACAATTCAAAGAATTTTGAATAATTGTATGAAAGGATAAGAAATCTGGAAAATCCAACTTTGTATTTAAGAAGATCTTAGATGCTTTAAATGGAAAAAACATTTAATAAAGGATCAAAGAATTCAAAAAAAAAAACCAAAATCTCAGAAGAGAAGAATTATTCGACTGAGGTTGCTTCTTCTTTCATCCCTCCAATGGAGGGATATACCAAAGGAATATCTGGAAACTGGAAGTTATAGATACTATAATACAGATATAACTGCTTATAAACTTGCACCAGTAACCTCATTTCAAATTTTTATTATCAAATCATGGTCACACGTGTCTTTTATCACACTCTGCTTTTCCACAATATTTGTGGAAATCAATTATTAAACTTCTCCCTCCGTTTTACCGTCCCTCGTTACATTTACATACATTTACATACAGAGACTTTACTTTAATGATCTGTCTTTTCAATTTTGATTAAATATACCGAATAAATATCTGTAAAGCATAAAATACCTAAACTTTGAAA
Source organism: Apis dorsata (assembly GCF_000469605.1). Classification (NCBI taxonomy): domain Eukaryota; kingdom Metazoa; phylum Arthropoda; class Insecta; order Hymenoptera; family Apidae; genus Apis; species Apis dorsata. The sequence goes on from NW_006263385.1 coordinate 425,217, forward strand.
GATTCGAATAAGACAAATGAAACGTCTCTTCCTCAACTTAATGAACTCAATCTCACCATCTCATTATTTCCATCATCACGATGACAAGATTCTTCTTTCGTCCCCCCATCCATCCATCCAATCCATCCACGAATTCTCTCCCCTCCCCTCCGTCCTCCCTCCAAAAATATGTAATCCTATTAGCAAGAAACGTGACGCTCTCTTGTTCCTTTATATACCTTCATAAAGTAAATCTTCCCGAAAATAGGGCACGATGGTACCGTGCCGCAACTAAGCACGTACCATAAACTCGTACCACACGAGACTTACCAGGATGTATGGCGGTAGGGGATGGTGGTAGGGAACAGTGCCAGGATTGAGCTGGTACACGACTCCTCTCGGTGGTTGAACAAGGAGGACGCACTCTGTGCGGTGAAAGGGTTAGGGCGGATCCACGTGACACGACACGAGCATGCCGCGAAACATCAAAGCGGAACAGGGTGATGATTATGATTATATCGAGCACAATGAATTCAACTAATGAACGTGAACGGTAATCAAGCGGACGAATCGATTTAGACGTTATTCGTTGATCAATTGGGAAATTGTGGCGCAGAATTTGTGGCGATGAAAAAGATCTTTGAGAAATTTAAGTATTTGAAACTCTTTGAAGATTATTAACCGAGATAATAATAGAGCTCGTATTCTTAATTTTATTATTTTTCCAATCCTCTATGAGTTCTGGAAAATTTTATTTATCATTGATTATTAAAATAATATATCGTCCCATTCCTATGATACTTAATACCAATCGAAATTTAGTGATATTTTCGATACGAAATTACTAATAATAAAATTTCAATCAATTGGGAAATTGTGATGCAGGATTTGTGGCGATGAAAAAGATCTTTGAGAAATTTAAGTATTTGAAACTCTTTGAAGATTATTAACCGAGATAATAATAGAGTATTCTTAATTTTATTATACATTGTTGTAAAATTGTGAAACTTTTAAAATCCTCTACTAGTCCTGGAAAATTTTATTTATCATTGATTATTGAAATAATAATATAATATAATAATATGATATTTAATATCAATCGAAATTTAGTAATATCTCCAATATGAAATTACTAATAATAAGATTTCAATCAATTGGGAAATTGTGATGCAGGATTTGTGGCGATGAAAAAGATCTTTGAGAAAT
>NW_006263385.1:426475-429136 GCF_000469605.1 Apis dorsata
ATATTTGAAACTCTTTGAGGTAATAATAGAGCTCGTATTCTTAATTTTATCATACAATGCATCGTTGTGAAATTGTGAAACTTTTCAAATCTTGGCAAATTTTATTTATCATTGAAATATTATTATTGAAATAATAATATATCGTTCCATTCCGATCATATTTAATATCAATCGAAATTTAGTGATTTCTCCGTGACAAAACTACTGATAACAAAATTTAATCATAATCTTTTATCATAAAACTCATAAAGAAGAAAATTTCTTTTCATAGGGTAAAAAATGTGCATTATATACTCGCTGCGATCATCGACGCGTATGGCAACTCTTGCCTGCTAATTATGCACAAGACCTCTTCGTCGACGACGACGACGAGTTGCACGATTGCTGTTACTTTTGACCACCGCACGCGCGTCATTATCGTCAAGTGGCACGCTCTACACTTGTCAAGACCTCGAAAGCTTATCTCGTGCTCGTCGTCATCGACTGTCGTCATTCGTATACAAGGGTGAACACTGTCTGACATTTTCATATCTGACACGCGTTGGTAATTCTTGCTCGCCACGAGAATACCTGGTGAGCCTGACCTATATTAATACGGAACTGGCGTTAGAGCACGGATCACGTACTCGGATGATCTGGCATATCGATTTTATTTTCATCCTTTGCGGAACAATTTGAAGAATTTTTTTTTTTTTTGGAGGAATTTTTTTTAATTTCAACCTGATAATTGATAAAATTATGATCGAATTTTACGATCTGTTTCAATTCGTAATGGATAAATAGAAATACAAATCGATAGATGTTAGTAAAGTGAAATAATAAAATGGATTCGAAAATTTGTAATTTTAAAAAGATACCTTTGAGTATTGATGTAATGTAAAGATTTCAATTTTGACAGAATTTTGAATGCAAGTTTTTGAAATTTTAAATTGTTGTTACACTCATCTGTGAATTATATCGTTATTATAACGTTAGAAGTGTCGTTGACATTATTTTCTCATTAAATGTAATTCAATTTCGTGTAATTATGTTTAATAAATTCGTTATGTTTAATCTTTAAAAAGGACGGAGGTGTGGAAAGAAAAGGAAGAATCAGAATCGGATTAAGAAAAAGGAAGATAAGGTAAATATTGTTGCTTTCGCGTGCTGCAAGCGAATGACTCCTTCCTTTACATCTCGTGCCATTAAGAATGTTACACGATCCGTATAACACAACTTCATCAACGTTCTATTATTAATTCAATTGCGTTCAATTAACTTCGAGAACAAGTTGCATAATTGTAAATACAAAATTAGTCGGTAAATAATAATTTATAAAGGAACCGGTGTAAAAAAAAATTCAAGCAAAATTTAACCCTTTATGAAATATTATTACCAGGAATTATGAAAATAACGAGTTTTGGCCGAGCACGTTCCGGAAGAATATTAAAATTACATTTTCCGGAATGAAAGAATATTAATATCAGACATTTCGTAACACATTCTCCGTTTATTTTTTTTTTTCTTTTTTAAAGTATCTGCCGTTGTTTCGTTGAATTTTATAATATAAATTCTTCGTAGAAATATACGTAAGAGGAAGAGAACATTGAGCATTGAGATTTTTCTCTATAAAAAGAAACGTAAATGTAACTTTTTACATCACTAAGTGATATTCGATGAATATTTAAGATAATAATGAGATGAACATTCTGAACGTGTAAAAAATGTATAAAAAAATATCACATTCTCATTTAACACTTATATTGTGAACTTCAACCGATTTTTATTATTTTTGATCAATTAAATTCTAACAATTCGTGAAAAAAATTATTTTTATTCATTGAAGATTTTAATCTAGTTATTTTTCAAAGATACTGTACGAAATGAGAAAAATAGATATATATATATCTAAATAGATATATATATTCGATTAGATACGCGTAACGAAATAATAAAATATTAATGTCAAATAGCGATTAATATCGCTATAATATTCTTAATGACAACAACACTTGACACTCAGATAAGATTAGAAGTACGCGATTATTATTAAGGAGGATAATACAATTTATCGTAAGAAGAATTATTCAAACAAGTTACAGAAATATGTTTCTTCCATTCTATTTTAAAATACACGAGCAATTTATATCGGGAATAAGATAGTTCGATCGGTGAAAAAGCTCGAAATCCTATGTTTTAATACAAAAGGTCAACGACGAATAGAATTAGAGAAGATCAAGTATCAAGATGTTTCGCTAAATTTAACGAAACTTACGCGATATTTCTATTTTATGAATAATTTCATTGACAGTTGGGTAAAAGCGGAGATAGATATTGTGCCGTAAATTGGCAAACCAAGCGTAATATGTTACAGGTGAACCATGAAAGCTGACGAATCTGAAACATCTGTTGGATATCTCGATAGAGAATATTCGAATCATACGATTCAATTTCGCGTGAAAATTCGAGTCTTCCTGTTCTAAATCGTGATATTGCTTTAGTAATATCATTTAATAATATACGACGTCGTATATCGTAGAATCAAGAGAATTTAAATAAAAAAAAAATGAATATTGGAGATTTTTTTTAAATAAAATTTGAAATCGGATTAAAATATTATTACATAGTTTTTTTTTTTTTTTTTAATTGTGATCAATTCACGTTTCATATTTACGTAATCGT
>NW_006263385.1:429355-453013 GCF_000469605.1 Apis dorsata
CGACTATATCAACGTGTATTCACTCGATCATGCTCAATTGAATCGATTCCAAGTATTAATATGGAATATGAAATCATTTCTTCCAATGTTACACAATTCGAATTTCTAAAAAATTCAATAAAACCGTTTCCAACTTTTTTTTTTTTTTATGATCTTCAACATTGATCTCGTACACGTGTAATTTTTTTTCGAAATCTATATGAATGCAACACAAATAATCAAAGCATTATTTTCAAATTTTAAAATTCAAAGAATTCTGAAAAATGTTCAGTTTCAAAATTAAAAGTATGTCGAAACCTTCGAGACGTCCGTTCAAATTTTTCAAAGTAAATCCAAAGAATCTCGTGTTCTTTGATGCACAAGAGGTTAGCAACAATTTTCAAGGGGCTCTTAATTAAAGTTAAACCTATTAATATGCGCGCATATACGTATACACATTCGCGCGCATCGTCGTTACGTAATTTTATCGGTGGATAAGCTGTTATCTCTGAACTGGAATAGTATAAGCTATATCGACTGGAATATGCAGCGCGTAAGGCAACAATATACACGGCACCAGACAGATATAATAACGCTATTGGTGGAAATAAGATACATTAGCGAATGGAAATTTGAATGGTAAACTCATTTGAATTATTCTCATTTGCCGCGTTCGTACCAAGTTAAAGGAGAGTTGATCCATTTAACCATTTATCTCTTTTAATATTACGAACTTGCGGTATCGTAAATTTTTATATTAACTGAATTAAAATACGCGCACTCGTTCAAGCGAGTTGAGCACGTGCTTGAAACAATTTTTTTTTAAATTTATTTTTATGATTTCTACGATTGTTTATATCAGTTGAGAGAATATCATTCAAAAGTGGTTAAATTACCAAAATTTTATAAGATTTAAATGAATTTTTGATATAGAAAATTTTTTCTATATTCCTAATTATAGTATAAAATATCTATTATTCCGTATTTTTCATAGTTTGGAAAATTAATAATGTAAAATACTTTATTTATACTTTTCAAGATTTTTTTTATATATTATTTCATTAATTAATTCCTAATAAACAAACAGAATATAAGCAACAACAAAATAAATAAAGATATCGATAGAGATATTTTTTAGCCTCTAATCAGATGCTATTTTACGAGGAACGAGTGCCAAATCAACAAACTGTAGTAAATACGAGGGGTCTCAACGCGAGAGGAAAAAACATAGTGTGGCCATTTGCGGGCATTTAAATAATCAAGAGGCAGGAACGTCGCGGCGCGGATGTGACAGAGAATTAGTCGGTAAAGAAGTTTAAAAGGGCCAATAGTATACAGGGCGGTTTCCTTTCTCAGGAATTATGCTCCCTGCCCGCGTGGGCTGACCCTCTCGGTGTTCGTCTTGCGGAAGTTCACCATTAAAACAGCTGGATCGAGCCAGATCTCGCGAGACGAATCTGCCCGCTTCACTGTCATGGGTCTGACCTCGAATACGGATATCCTTTAAATCCTCACAAGAATCCTCAGATCCGATAAAATGAATCATAATCCATATGGACTTGGATTTAGAAATTGATGGTTTTGTCATTGTATTTCCTTATAAAAATATATATTGAATTTGTAATATAAATCTAAAAGTAATAGATATATTAGAAACCGTGATACATCCTGTATGAAATGTCGATTCATTTGAATTATAATTTGAAATGGAATCCATAATATCGATGTTGCGATATTCATCTAGGGAATTTTTTTGACCACTAGAAATTTGATATTTACGAAACGTAGAAAGTTTTTTCAATTTTCAAGAAGTTTTTATTTCTTAAAAATTGAAATAATGAATATGAATATGAGTTTCATATATAAAAAATGACAAATATTAATTTTGACTCATAGTAAAGAGTCATAAAATTATTATGTGTGTTAAAATGTTAAAATAATTTATTTACTTTATTTCTTTAATTTACTTAATTTTAATTTTAAATTATATTATTATTATATTTATTTATAATATATTTAAAAATATATTTCAATAGTTCTTTTAATTTATATTATTCGATAGTTCTTTTAATTTATATTATTCATTCTTTACGTAATAAAGAAATGATAATGTTTGTAGTTAAGCATTATTTACATTAACATGATTAATGAAATATAGACGTGAAGTAATAACTATGATAAATATTCGTTGTAAATATATCTATATGACACGAGTTTTATAAAGATTTTTGTAAATCAGTTGAAATTCGCTATTATAAATATTAATATATAACAAACTAAATTATTAGAAATAAAGAAAATCAAAAATGTAATGATGTAAATAGGACTTTAAGATGGAATACTGTTTAATTAAATTACATTGGTTCATTTTATATTGAATTACGGAAAAAGAGTTTCTTTCAGTGATATTGCATGTGAAATTGCATAATAAAAGTGAAATTTCAAAAGATATTTCTTTGAATGAATCTTCATCCTTGAATGAATTATATATAAATTACAGTATATATATAGTATAACGCATTACTTATATCTCGTTAAAAAATAAAATTCATAATGTAGAATATAAAAATACTTCAGTAAAATAATCAGAAATTATTTTAATTATTAATATCATCATTTTAATTTATATTGAAAAAAAAGAATTTGTCTAATAATATCACAATACATATTATGATATGAAAATCAAGAATAAAAAAATTTCTCACTCAAAAATAATTGCATTGTGAAATAATTTTCTAATCTTAATATTCTAAAATCTATTTATTTCTTAAAAAATAAAAATAAATTTTTATAACTATATAATATTATTGGTGTGAAGATAAAAACATAATGATAATCGAAATATTATATATTATGAACTTCACGTAGTAACATCAGCGACATCTGATCATAGATCAAAATAAATTTATGGTTAAGATAACCTACAAATACATCTATTAAATTTCTAACCCTACAAAATAATTAAATGAAGAATATTTTAAATAAAAAAAGAGTAATAATGCAAAAAAGAAAAAAAAACATGAAAAATCACTACAAATGTCTTTCAAAGACGGGTCATGTCATGTCATGACAGTGTTGAATAAGCAGAAGAGAAATTGAACGAGGAAATACAGTAGACACACTGGAAGCGTGTGCACGGCCCCCTGACACACATCGACTCGTTAAAATAACAACATAATGGCTAATTTAGCGATAATAAGCGCGAACCGTATCGTTCAAATTAGCGTCGAAGGTGAGACGAGAACGATAAAGAGAGGCATCCGAGGAACAAGAAAAAAAAGGAGAAGAGAAAACCAGACTAGCTTATATGTCACAAGTTACCACGTTGTTCTCTCAATGTCCACCTCCTGCCATCTCGTGGCAATTTTATAAAACCCTTCTCTTAGTCAGGACTGTATTTTGATTTTTACTTCTGATCGCTATTTCCGATTTTTTTCTACAATAAATATAAAATATATTTAATTAATCATTAAATTCAAATATTTGTTATCTAACTTATCATAAATATTTTCTTTTTTATCAATAATGAAATTATAAATTTTATTAAAAATTGTAAAATATAAAAAGATAGTTCTATTTCAATCGATTTAATGATAATTGTATAATGTAACATAAAAAATTAAAACTCTATCTAAAATAACAATGGAAGCAATAAATGAAAAGATAGAAACATAGTCACATATAATCTTGTCGACTATAATACAGTGATTGAGATCAACGACCTTCGACAAAAACATTTACAATGGCTATTGTACAAATGAAATAATCTCAATCGCATTTTGTATTATTGATTTTCATCAAGACTACATAACGTAGCAATTTTCATAGTTAATTAAGTAACATTGTTATTATTTTTTTCAAAATATTATATAAATTTCTCTAAATATAAATATTATTTCTAAACATATGTATTATATTTTATTACGTTATATTATATCTCATATATGATGATTTTTTTATATGGATTCCTGAAATCAAGGTCGCATATCATATTATAAAAATAAAGTTGCTTTCCACGTTCAACAAATGGCAACTTGCCAAAATAGAAAACAGCCTCGAACAAATGCTATTCAAATCCAAAAATATTAACCACAGAAAAAAATAACTACAAAAGGAAATTGTAATTAAAATTTATCATTAACTTTGTTTCAAATAATGATAATTAATAACACAAAATAATATAATATTAACAATTTATTTATATTTCAAATAATTAGATCCTACATAAAATAATGTAATAATTGTAACAAAATATAATTATTATGAAATATAATTACTATCTCATCAACTGTTTTCTACATTGATAAGCTAATATTACAACATAGAACACAAAATAACTTAGATATTTTTATCTCTAGTCATTGATTATATAGTTTTAGTAGAAAGGAATTAAAAAGTAATCTGTAATACTACATTTTCTAGGGGATTTTATTGCTTGTTATTTCTTTTTTTCCTATGAGATGGCTATCATTACTATATTTGAACCTTGACATATATCTATAAACTTTCTAAAGAGAAACTAATCACACAAAAATATTTAGTTATATTTATATAGATATATATTACAACATTTTAAATATTTATAATAGAATTCTATATCAAATATTGTATTCTAAAAATAGATAAATTATGGTTTTTTAATGAGATACAACTGCACAAATAAAAATATGTTTCAAATTTATAGAATATATATATTTATTATTATTGATATAATAAAGATCTATAAGCTTTAGTATTATAGAGGAAGAAAACGTAATCTAATACAATATAAAATATCTTCTGCATTTATGCATATAAGTCAGCCAATTGCTTATATATAACCGTTGTACATTAATGTGCATTAACATTTCCATAAGTGAAAAAACAAGTATACTCTATTACTATATATCTACTAAGTATACTATACTAAAGCCACATGCATATTACTTTTCGAGATAGTATGATAGAAAGAAAAAATACAAGTCAATCCATAATTCATTTGATCTCATAGATCGTATTTCTATTACTGTCAACGAAAAATCATACTTTGCAGATACAATTACACGCACATGTTTCACGTGGATTCGTGTGATTATATAATAAATTCACTTGTTAAAAAGTGTTATTTATGAAAAAGGAATATTATAAATAAATAAAAGTTTAAAAAGAGATTAAATAGGTTAATGCATTTTAACGAATTTTTTTTAACAAATGCATATTTTATATCTTTTATATATTTATGCAAAAAAGATTATATTAATTATATTAACTATTATCTGTAGATTTTAAAATATATCAATGAAAAATATTAATGAAAAATGACTATTCAAGGGCGTGGTTTACCGGTCAGTATGACGTCTGAACACGACGCGTGGCCTGTCGTCGAATGAAGCGCGCGAATACAATTAGTAACGATCGCAAGTTCAATGAATTAATCGATAACACAGAAAAATCATATATAACAAATTTGATTTGAATATTTTTTATTTAAGTATCCTACACTTGCATTATCATCGAAACCATGTTGAATATATATATATAGATAAAAAAAATCAAAAAATGTTACTGACCTCGGTTGCTAGCTTTCCTTTCGACGCCATCTTGACAACAATGATGGCTGTCGGTCGATGTTCCGACTACCTGCTGCACACGCTACACTTATGATGATCAAATGAATCCTACGATTATGTACGATATACACTAATATTCAATCGCAAGCACACCTGAACCGAACTTGAACATTCACTTTCGTCGGATTAGAATAAATTGTATGCGAACACAATTTCGTAACGATGTTTCACGCAACTGTACCGAAATACTGTGCTGACGTCACAGCACGAAGCTTCTTTTCGTACTACACGTAGTACGAGGAGTACGAGTTTACAAGCGATACGAAGGCACCCCGACTCATCACAATCATGCCCCTCCACTTTGAACGACCGATACAAGTCCCTTTCACTCACTCACTCTATAATTATAATACGTAATTCTTTCCCCTTCTCATGACATATTATACACTCTTTCACTCTATTACGTTCTCGCAAAAGCATACTCGTATAGTTATCCTTTTTCATTCTGAATAATCTTTCTTTATTTACAATACATTGATATTCACGCGTTAAAATTATATATAGAACTGTATATTGTCTGTTTTCATTCTCAAATTATTGATAATTATTGGAAAAATAGTTAATAATTTCGTCATTTCCGTATAATATTCATATATATATTTTGTTGCGTATAAATTAATAAAAGAATTCATGAGATTGAGGTTAGGTGTTAGAAATCATCATGTCCCACTCTGTTTCTTTCTTCATTGAGGTTCCATCGGGGTGAAGGGAGATTCACTTTAATTTAAAGCGAATTAACCTTCCTGCACACTTTTGCCCTCACTGATCTTCCTTAGTTAAGTGCGGTCAAACGTCACATTCTTTTTACGAATTTTAAACCGCACGGAAACGCGCCATACTATGACATAAATATCGAATTATTATATCGATCGGTAAAAATGATACTCGATCTATTCGATAAATTTGCTGCAGTAGAAAATTGTTTTCGAGATTATTAAGAAGTAATTTTGTGAAGATAGTAGATCATAAAATAATCAAATTACTTTGTGAGTATCACAGTCGATTAATTTAACATAGAATTAAAGTGTCGCCTACGTTTCGAGTTTGATTCTTCATTTATTTTCTGCTCACGCAGCTATGTTACGAACACTATTCGCAATATGATAGGATTGTATCGATATTATAAATGCTGAATGTTAACTGTAAATGGATAATGGATAGAATGGGTGAGTTTCATATAATATATTCCATTACTTATATTAAATTTGAAATCTGAGAAATTATTATGATTAATTTTAAAAAAATTAAGTATCTCTGAAAATATTTTTAAAGTACAGAAATCTACATAGCCATCTGTAATACTTAAGAAGATTCATTCTATAATATAATCTCTGCATCCGTACATGCAAATATTCAGTCATTTTTCACCCGATACATTACCATCGGATGCTTTAAGAGAAAACATTCGTGTAGAAAGGAGCTTCACTCAAGAAGTTAAGCGCATGCAAAGCTCGCATTTCCTTGCATTTGTATATTCCATCTCTTTCTTTCTTCTCTGTCAATACTTTTCATCGTATCGCGTTGTCTCATTCGCTCTCTTTGCAAGATTACACATATATGTATATATGTATTGAGACATACTTTAAAGGCATCTGTGTGTGACATTGCGCGCGACCTGTTTATTTTCGGGCTGGTTCTCATATGCGAGGCACGCCTAGACTCCTGAATCATTATTGACAAACCTTTGGTGGAATCGGTATTATATGTACACGTGCTATAAAGTGAAAGATATGAGAGAACAAAGATGAAAATAGAGAATAAGACAGAAGGACAAAAGAAATATGTACGAAGAAGAGAATGCGAATCCCATGTAGTCTTGCGTGGGTCGGTAAATCCATTTCGCTCTCATGTTCCCTTTTTAGCGGCCGATTCGAACGGAACCAGTGATGGCTATAAAACGGAAGCAACCATACATAGAAGTTTTCTTTTCTTCTTCTTTTTGAATATATATGTTTTCCATAATATGTATTTACTGCATTCACAAACGGTAATATTATTTCTATTTTATCTTACATATTGATTTGTTCCTGTAAACGTCATCCACATAGAAATATATATAGGAATAAAAAAGGATTAATTGTTCAAAGCTATAAACGCAAACAATTGATGTGAAGTGCATATTCTCTATACAAAAAAGATTATGGATGAGAAATGAAAAAGAAAATAGACTTAAGAATATGGACTTATCAGTTAATAATCAATTTCTGTTAATAATCAATCAACTAATTTGATTAAATTAACTGATTCAAGTTGATATTTCGTAGTTATCTTTTAAATCATTCATTTAAAAAGATATAAAATTAGAGAATATACTTCTTCTTTTTTATTTTTAAAAAAGAAATTATTCAAATACTTGAACGTGTAATTAATTAATTTTGAATATATGTTTCATTGAAAATTCATTAGCTTGAAAATTAATAAGATTTCTATCTTTTAAATAATGGACTGTTTATAAATTACAAGTGAAATAAAAAGAAATAATTGATAATCCACAGAGCAAAATTTCGAACAAAATTATCCAATATATCCAATGAATATTCAATAAATTTCCATCAGAATGAGCAACTACAAGGCTTCATCATAGTAGAAAATTCTTTCTCGTGGTCGACGCAATTTCGACCATAATTTACTTAATAATGGAATCAAATAATAATATACACACAAACTATTATTTCTTTTTAAAAATTTGTTACTTCAGAAATTTTTATCTATTGATTTTAATGATATATTTTTAATTTTATTTTTTTAATTCTATCTATTTTCTCTTTTAATCTAAGTAATTATTTTATAAATATATTATTTATATTTATAAAATAATTATTATAATATTTATATAAATAATATATATATAATATTTATATAAATAATTTTATATAAATATTTATATAAATTTTTAATATTTAAAAAGAATTTATGAAATAAATATTTAAAAAATATACGATTAAACACAAATTGAAATATCTTTAAAATTTAAGAATAGAGTTTTTTGAATTCTCGACAATTGTTCATAGTAAGAGTGTGTTTAAATGTGTCACTAGATATCTTTCAGAGCGACCGGGTCGATCGTTGTGCAGGGATGTGGGTCAGGCATACGCCCGAACCCCCTGGATTTTCATCTCGTCCCTTTCTCCGATAAACATAGATTTGTAATGCGTAATTCTGACGCAACATCATTTGTCTCCTATCTTATAAAATTCAATAATCCATTCAAATATTTATTTCAGAATATTCTCTGGAATCTTCGGAACTTTTTACAAAAAAATTTTCTTTATGACGGTCATTATCTAAACTCGATTATGTCTACTTATCTTGGAAATAGGAAAATAAATTTCGTCTGTCATGAAAGTGTAATTAGGTAACTTAAGATCCTCGTTAAAAACTTTTTAATTTTATAATCATGTTAGTTTATCACTATCTTTTTCATGTATTTAAAAAACGAATAATAATTTCAAAAAATATGCAATCAATAAATATACAATGTGTTCAAAAAGTCAATAAAAAGTATTGATATTCATTTTTATTTTACTTATTTAATATTTTATTATAATAATTCATAAATAATACAATCATATTGTAAAATCGTATAACCGTATTTTAAATTTTAGTCGACAACCTTAGCTGGGATCTTGAAGCATACTTGAGATTTGTTATTTTCGTCAACAAGAGATAATTGGATGGTCAGAGCGACTTTTGGATAGGTTTTCAAAACTGGCATTTTAAGGTAATAAGTAGCTGCTTGCCCAGTTTGCAATGGGCATTGCCCGTTCACCAGATTCTTGCAAGCGTTTTGTTCTGGGAGTGGGTATTGCAAATGGCTACTTCCTAGGTCAACATCTACTACGGGTTTCAGAGTTTTCGTGTTTGCAACTGTAACAGATTATTAAATAGAAAATATAACATACAATTTAATCATGACATGAATATATTTATAACACGATAATGCTGTATCACATTTTAATTAATTGTATTGTTTAACGTCTGTTACATTATTCTATCATATATATTTTATATTGTAATTTTTGCATATATAATAAAAAAGATATTAGAATTTGTTTTGATTGTTACATAACACGTATTAGGAATTTGCCTTTCATTATTTTATAATAGTTTTAGATCTTATTTTAATATTTATAAATTGTATTTTTACTTACCAGCTTTAAAGTCAACGTTAGCCTCAACATTAGTTCCTCTAACCAAATTGCAAGGCAGACTATCGCAACCTAAAATCTTCACATTCGTTGGGGCTGGTTTACCGTCGCAGGGCACGTAAGCTTGCATCGAGTTGGCGATGAAGAGCACCGCAAATACGTAAACTGCAATCACAAGTGTGTATACTTCATTAAGGATTATAAGGATTAATAATTAAATAATAGAATAGAAATATAAATTTGAAATAAAATTTTTTCTGAAATTCCAAAAAAAATTCTATTCTCTTTGAATATCTCTATTAATTTATCATTTCAAACTCTTATTAAGTTAATATCTCTTAAAATAATATTTCTATAGCTTTGAACATTATCAAATTTTCTAGATACGTACAATATGTAAAATATTAAAATTAATAGTGATGTTTTTCATTCAAAATTAAATAATATTTAAAAAAAAGTAATGAAAATTTATTATTTTATTAGTGTTCATAAACTAATTAATACATACCATAGGTGAGGATTGCCATTTTGGATTGCTACTTCTTTCGTGTTCAAAGTAACTGAAAATCATTGGATTGCGGGTAGGTATTTATTGGCGGTTACTATCTAATCGAATCATCGAACATCAAAAACGATTATCATTGACAACTTTTGAAAACACTTCAAAAACACACCTGACATCCAAAGAACTATGTCTGCGATATATTTTATCGATAAAAATTGTAAGGTAATAAAGCAATATTTGTGTTCATTCAATCAAGTAAAATCTATCCTCTATTTCTTCTTTTGATAATCACGATTATCATTGCAGGTGGCAGCTGTGAAAACTAAATCTTTGTGTACTTTACTATCATGCCACATTGACTTTTTGTTTTAAGTAATTATTATTTTATCGATATAATTTTTAAATCACACGTATTAATTGGATTCGAATTTGCTCATTTTTAAGAATCATTAAGAAAAACTGTCCCATATTAAATTTCTTTTAATTTGAATAAACACAAAACACATTTCTAAATTTCTTCTAAATATTTCTATTACATATACGATAAGAAAGAAAAGAAAAAAAATTCAAAATTCCAAGTTAAATGAATTAAAAAATTATTTATTTCATTTAATACATAACAATTTTATTTTTATTTATTTTTATTTATAAAAAATTTTTCTTTTTATACAAACATAAATATTCTCGATTAAATTTTTAAATTAAATTAATTTTTCCCAATCCATGGAACTTGTTGAATCATTAACATTTTTTCGTCCATAAAGGGGCTTGTATAAATTTCTGGACCAGTCTATCTCGCAAACAAATCGGCGAGATCATAAATAAAGTGTGATAAATGAAATATCGCCATGATTCATTCCTAAATTGACATTTAAAAAAATATGTTAGCCATGTATGTGATAAAAGAACGTAGCGCTGATTAAAAAAATTTAAGATTTTACGCGCAACTGATTTTTCTATTAGCTAAGCTCAGGTGTTTCGATGCAGGTGTTAAACGAAATGAAAAATGGCATTACATCATGAAGATGTTTATCAAAATCAACAAGATAAGTAGTATAAATTTTAGTCTTAGTAATTTCATAATCATACGATTCAGTCAACGAAAATCTACACTCATATATATTATTTCATTCGTTTAACACAGTAACATATTTTATATTTTATATTTTATAATTATTTGTAATTAATATTAGATTATTAATATTGACTCGTTTTTTCTTGAATTACATTCATTTTTTAATTGTTCAAAATTTCATTCAATAGACATACTTGTAAATTGCCGATGGATATTTATCTAGGAGAGCACCTTCGAAAATCTCGTAGATACCCTTGTCTTGTAGCTTTTTCAAAGTCGTATCTTGTCCTATAGAAGTGAAATATTGCGAATATCTGGTGAAATAATCACCGTAAAACGTTTTCGCCTCCTCGGACATCGATCTTCTCATCGTCTCGAAGTGTTCAACTTGTCGTGTTAATATATTGCTCTCATTTACGAACGAACCTATGCGAATATACGAGGTAAGCGATTATTCTTTCTAATAATTTGTAAACATTATTCGTATAACACATATTAAAAAATATTTCAGAGAAACAGAACAGAGTTTATCAAAAAATATATCTAGAGATAATTCTTTTTCATCGAACGAAATTGTTAGGTAAATTATTATTGTAAATATAAAAATCATAATAATAAAAGGATGGAAAAATATTATTTTTGCATAAAATTGTTCTATTCCTATTGAACAATTTTTTATAGTTTAATTCCAGTAAATTATTTTTTGATTACGGACCAGGGATAAAGCGAACGACCTTGATGCCATACTTCTTCAACTCCATTCTAATGGCAGTGGCCCAAGCGTTGAGGGCAGCTTTTGTCCCACTGTAAGCTGCTACTCCCGGAATCGGCTGGATGTTACAGTGGCTCGAGATTACGATAATCCGGCTGAAGTGAGCGCGAATCATCGGCATCAGTTCTTGAGTGATTCTCATAGTGCCCAGCAAATTTACTTCTACTTGATTCCTAAGCTGCTCGTCTGTTTGCCATTCGAATTCGCCGAAGATCATTATCGCCGCATTATTGATCAAACACCGTAACACTAAAACCAGTATTCTCATGTGATCGTTTATCCTTTTCTCTTTTTCGAATTCATATTCTCAATTATTCAATTATTTCTTTATCTTATCTTGATTTAAGCATATATATATATATATATATATATATCGACTACACAGAATGTTCATGTTATTAATTTTTCTAAATATATTTTTTTAAATGATACATTTCTGAAAAGAATAGCTTTTAAGCAAAATTTTATTATTAATATTGTGAAATTTTTCTATTTTTTTCATAAAACATTTATCTAAAAAATATTAAGAATTAATAACTTGAGTATCTATATCTGTATGCATATATATATATGTTTGTATGATTATATTTTAACGCAAATAAAATTTACCTAAATTATTTTGCGTCAAGACTGTTCGAACAGAGTTCGCAAAATTTTCAATACTCTTAATTTTTGTTACATCTAAGGGATAAACGAGCACATTTTCGTTTTCTAATTGTTTAGCTCCGGGTCCATCGATTTG
Organism: Apis dorsata; assembly: GCF_000469605.1. Taxonomy (NCBI): domain Eukaryota; kingdom Metazoa; phylum Arthropoda; class Insecta; order Hymenoptera; family Apidae; genus Apis; species Apis dorsata. The sequence goes on from NW_006263385.1 coordinate 442,186, forward strand.
CAATACACTAGCGATTACAATTGCCCCAAGCTGCCGACAATGCAGAGCCAGACTATATCCCAATCCTGAATCGCAACCAGTCACGATAATAGCATGATTTGAGAATATTTTATCCCGAGATTTAATACAGCAATATAAGTAAGTAGCACCTGAAAAATTATTTTAAATATTTTTTTTTTTTTCCAAATCATAATAGCATCGATAATTAAGAATTTGATGATAATATCATATTCTTTATTAAATGTTTACAATATTTAAATGTTTATCAATTAAATATATTAAACGATTTAATAACAGCACGTTATATTGAATTAACTTTCTCGCTGATGACGCATATTGATAAATACAATCTACCGGTAAATAGATAAGGGATAATAAAATTAGAAACATAAAGTCAAGTATTATTCATATTTCAAAGATATATCTGATATAAATCTCATCTTTAATTTCTATTATGATATAAAAATATTAGTGATAAAATATTCTTTTACGAAAATTATAAATCATTAGTAGTAAAACATAATTGATCTTTATTTAAATTACAAAATTCTTACCGATACCACATAAAGAAATCGTTGATGCCAAATATTTGTATCCCTTGTTCCACAAATAAAAAAGGGCAATAGAAGTTGTTAGATCGGTTATAAATACCGTAGAATATGTTTTAATATACTTTATAAATCGCATTTTTAAAATTATCAGTCGTAATTCACCTCAAAGATAATACTAATCTTTCAACTTGTTGATTGAAAATTTTTCTACTTTTTATTTATATGTACAAAATCTTTTTCAAAATAAAAAAAAAGATGAAAACTAAAAATAATACACTCAATATATTAACAAGAAATATAAATAAAATATTAATACGTTACATGTAAATCTATGAAAAAAGTTAAAATTGAAGTTCAAATTTTTTATTAATACTTATTTATAACGGAAATAAATAAGGAGGAATGTTTCCGTTTTAAATGAAATATACGATTTGATAATTAAATTTAATAATAAATAATAATAAATTTTTCACAATATAAAAATCACTTGATCACTGCGCATTATTAGAATATAGAATAATAATAAACACGTGAAACGAAACGATAGTATCCTCGTCTTGATCGCAAATGGCTGCTATGGGACGTGAAAAGAAAGAAAACAAAACATCCCCACTCTTCTACTGTAGTTCACAGTGATTCTTTTAAAATTCGAAAGAAAATTTATAAAATTTGTGCAATTTCTAAACAAAATAACAATTATTTAAGCGTGATATAATATTTCTATTTATTACAAAAGTAAAGATATTTTTTTCGTTTTTTTTTTTTTTGTATAAAGTATTTTTCTTTAATATAAAATTAATTCAATATATCAGTTTGATCTGTTAAGAGACTTTAATATTTCATGAACATTCTCTCTTGGATTTATAGTGAGATTCTCATTTAAATTGTAAAAATGTCAAATCACGCATGAATAAAAGAAATAGGATAATTTTCTGCTATAATTTTTTTCTATAATAAAAATATTATTAAAAACAACTGAAAGGATTTCTTATTTTAATACATGTATTCCTACTCCTTTTAACAAAATTGAAAATATTAGAATTTGGAGAATATTAGAGAACAGTCACTTTAATTAGATTATAATGTTATTTTAAAATAAATGTAATAACATAAATAATAAAATTATGTGTTTTTGATTAAAACCGCTATCACAATAAAATCTTTTCTGAATATAGCTTATTTCTATTGACGGCAATAATATCGGGAATATAAGAACTGTTTTCGTTTAATCTTCGCGCATGATGATATAAAAAACTAACTGATTCATATAATCACAAAATTTTTTGTAAATTTATAAGTCTTTACAGATCGAAATATACAGCTTAACATTAAGGTATACTTTACACAAAAATCAACAGATATTAAGGCTAGCAATACATTATATCTTATGTTAATTATTCTTTTAGAATGAAATTATAAAACAATGAATACATATTCGTTCGACTATAGTCGTTATTCGATTATTTTACAAGCTTCAATTATTGCTTCCACACATATTATATGCTTCATTTATATTATATTCTCATAGTTTTTTTAAATTTTGATTTTAAAAAAACTAGAGAATATTAAATACCAGCAGATTTGTCGGCGACTAAAATATTAGGATCCGCATGAAGATCGTAACTTGGATCGCCATCTGTAGCCATCCTTCCGAGCCATGAGAAGAGAATTAACATTCCGATAAAAGCTAATATACCCATAATACCTAGCACTGCATATCTCTTGTACAATGGTCCAGGTGAATTTCTACGCCGTGTTGGTGGACTAACTATCAATTTCCACCATCTTAAGAACCATTCAATGGCAGATTTTCTTCTATATTTATTTTCATCATGATCAAAAGATATTTCTTTTGGATCATCATAAGCTTCACAAACTTTTCTTGATGTTGGTTGTGATAATCCCATAGACGAATCAATATTTACAATTGAATAGGGTGGCCCAACTTTTTGATTATTTAAATGCACATTATTTATATTAGTATGAACTGAATTAACATTGCTAATAGAACGTGATGTAGTTGTTGATGGTGATGAAGTTGTATGATTTTGATATGATGTAGTTTCAATTCTTAATGAAGGATGCTCTTGTTCTGGTTTTTGTTCCCTATCTTCACTGAGCTAAAAATAATTTTTAATAAATTGATATTTATTTATTCTTAATACATATATATATAAATAATTATATAAATAAATAAAATACATACCAAAGGTAAACCTAAACCAGCACGTGCCCAATTTACTCCTGCTAATTTTTCTCTTAATACATCTGCTACAGGAGATACTAATTTTGAATCTGGAAATATGCGTTCTTTACAAGTTGGACATGTGTATCCTGCTGGTGCAGTAGTTGCTGGTAATTCTCTGGCATATTTATCCAAACATGTCCAATGATACATATGATAACATGTTAATCGTACACAATCTCCTTCACTTAAATTTACTGAACATAATGTACAAATTGGATTATAATCATGATCATGAAGCCACAAAATATATGACTGAACAATACACTGAAAAAAAAAATATAAATATTTATAAATATCATCAAAAAAAACGAAAAAATTAAATTACTTATAAATTAATTAAGTTTATAAGTAATTTCTTTATATGTATTAATTTTGTATTTATGATTTTTTTTATTAAAATAAGTTCTTTATAAATTATTTCTTAATTATATAATATATATTATTCATAATAATTTATATTGAATAATAGTATATAATATTATAAAGTATTATATACCTTTGGATGATTTGTGACCATACAATGTTCACAAACATTGACACGGTGTTCAAAACAAAATAGGTTTGTAACTCTTCTTTTCGGACACTTGCACAATCCCATAATTATAATAAAATAACGTATTTATAACATTAAATAAATTATAACAATTCGGTAAAAGACTAGTTAATTAAAAACACTTTTACAAATATGTATTTTCACATGACATATCGTGGCCTTACAAAAATTTAAGCTTCTTATATGATGCGGCTTCCATATTTCGATAGCCACGTCGTCTGACATTTCATACAAATATAGATATATGAACCAATAAGAATCTTTTATGTGGATATCAAATGAACATATGTACATGACATAAATACATACGTATTTTTCATATAAATTTTTTAATGATAATTTATATAAAAAAAAAAAAATATCACTTATAAAAATAATATCAAGAAAAAAATTCTTTTTCAAATTCCAAAAATTATCTTTATTATTTCATAATATTCTAATATCTAATATCTAATATAACACGATAAAATAACAATAATTATTAAAAAAATAATAATAATCAAAATATAAATATGTTTAAAGCATAATGTTCATTATTCTTTACAATAATTTTAAATTAATTAAAAACATATTGAGTATTTACATAGCGAAGTATCAGATAGACTAACTTTTAATGAAATTTTATTTTTTATATTCTAAAATACCAATCACGTAAAAAAATTAGAGTATTTGAAATGCTCTCAACAATTATTAAAGTTGAAAATCAATAGATTTTAAAAATTTTTTTAATTATTCATTCTTTCATAAATATTCTAATGCATTATATTGTATAATATATCATTATATATTGAATTGTATTTAAAGGTATTTATAGATCTTTTGTTAATTACAAATAATAAATAAATTTATGTATGAATTATTTATGAATTAAAAATTATATATTGATATTTTTTATTAAAACACAATGAAAATAATATATAATTTATAGAATATATAAGATGTAGATGCTTATAATATATAAAAACTGAATTAAATTAAATAGATAAATTATTATTAATAATAATTAATAAATAGATTAAAATTTTTAATCGATAAGTTAGACAAGAAAAAACAAAATTAATTGAGAATAGTATTAAAATAATAAGAAAATCTTAATATTTTCGAATTATAAAAATCTTTTAAAATTAAAATGGCTGTATTATGTCGTATCATAAAATGTTTAGAAAAAAATATATTATCAATAGGACGAAATAGAAATATAACATTATCTGCAACAAATCATATCAAAGAAAGTAAGTAATATTAAGTAAAGAGAATTATTAAAATATAATAATATGTATTTCATGATTTTATGATTTCATGATTTCTAACCTATATTTTTAAATTTTGTAGTAATCGAAAAAAAAGAAGGAAACACTTTAACTATTGAAGCCGTAATAAAAGCAGATAAAAATGATGAACGATTTTTAAAACCTAAAAATGGGGCATGTCCTATTTGTTCTTCTGGTCTTGATATTAAACATACAGTGAGATTTTGATAATTTATTGTATATATAATATTTTGTCTGTTATATATTTTAATATTTTAATATTTTAGGATGTTCTCATTCTAAATCAATTTGTTAGATCAGATGGTTGTATATTGCCACGTAGAATTACAGGTCTTTGTAAAGTACAACAAAAAAGAATTAGTTCATTAATTCAAATGGCTCAATATGCAGGTTAGTTTAATAATAATAATATTAATAATAAATAATAAATTTAAAATATAATAACTATATAATTTATAACAAATAAAATAATTCATTTATTTATTAGGACTAATGCAAAGAAGAGCTCCTAATGGTGGTCTACTTCATCCTTTACAGAGAAGAAAGTGGAAAAAATTTAATAGTTATTATGATGAAAAAACTATTAAAGCTAGATATGTATAATAATTAATTGTTAATAATAAATTATAGAAATTATAAAAAATAATTTTATTATTATTATTTTAAATATGATTTTTATTATTACATATTTTTTAAATATTACATATTTACATATTTTAAATTATATATTTTTTATCGTATTTAAATGAATCCTGAATGAATGAATTGTTTATAATTAATAACTTTGTGTAGTCCTATTTCATTCTTTAAATTCAAATATATATAAACGTATAGGTTAAGAATCATGTTTACATCTAAATTAATAAAGACTCCATGGTATACGATTCAAAAAAGATACGTATCAAAAGGAACCACAATTATAAAAAAAGAACATGGAGAACACGAAATTTCGAAAATTCGAAACATTGGAATTTTGGCACATATTGATGCTGGTTCGTTTATGATATACTTGTCACTATTAACCTATACAAATTTTTATTTTTATGAATTCACTATTTTGATAATGATTTTCTAGGAAAAACTACTACCACAGAAAGAATGCTATATTATTCGGGTCTTATTAAACATATGGGAGAAGTTCATCATGGAAATACAGTAACAGATTATATGGATCAGGAACGTCAACGCGGTATAACAATAACCTCTGCAGCGGTGACATTTGAATGGAAAAATTATTGTATTAATTTAATCGATACCCCAGGACATATTGACTTCACAATGGAAGTGGAACAAACTTTAAGGGTATTAGATGGAGCAGTAGTTATATTAGATGGAAGTGCAGGTGTCGAGGCTCAAACATTGACAGTGTGTAGACAAGCTGATAAATATGATATACCAAGAATTATTTATATAAATAAAATGGATAGAATAGATGCTAATTTTGATACTAGTCTAAAATCTATTGAATCTAAATTGCACACAGAAGTTTTGCCTGTACAATTTCCAATTAAAGAAAAAGGAATTTTAGAAGGAATCGTAGATACTATTTCTTTAGAAAAAATTATATTTGATAAAAAAGACATGGGCAAGAAACTTTCTAGATTCAAATTAACTGAAGATAAGGATAAAGCTTTATGGGAAATGGCAAATGAAAAGCGTAGAGATTTAACTGATAAATTGTCCAATATGGATGACAAATTGGCTGATACAATTATAGAACAGGAATCTTTAGATGCAATAACACCACAAATGCTGGTTGATTCTTTATACAGGGCAACCATAAATAGAAAAGGTGTTCCTGTACTTTTAGGTAGTTCTTATAAAAATATAGGAGTACAACCTTTAATGGACAGTATATTACTATATTTACCATCACCCAATGCAAGTAAATATTCTAAGTATTATCATTGTTTTGATAATAAATTATGTGCCAGAGCATTTAAAGTCGTTCATGATAAACAAAAAGGACCGATCACATTTTTTAGAATTTATAATGGTAGCATAGAGAAAGGTACGAAATTATATAATGTTCGTACAGAAAAAAAAGAACAAGTAGGAAAATTGTATATCGCATACGCTGATGAATACGAAGAAATAAAAAAAATTTCACAGGGCAATATTGCAGCGATAACAGGATTAACAAGTACCTCAGCTGGTGATTTAATATCAGTAGGATCAACAGCGATAGAAGAAGCAGAAAAAAAACTGAAAGCGCAAAAAGATGTTAAACCAGAAGATGTGGATAAAATATTTGATTGCAATTCAAAGACAGAACCAGTTTTTTTCTGTTCGATAGAAGCACCATCGTTATCTATGCAAACAGCTTTAGAAAAGGCTCTCCAAGAACTTGAAAGAGAAGATCCAAGTTTGAGTGTTACTCAAAATGAAGAGACTGGTCAGATTGTACTTGGAGGTATGGGTGAATTACATCTCGAAATTATTAAAGAAAGAATTAATACGGAATATAAAATCGATGCCGATTTAGGCCCCTTACAAATTTCCTATAGAGAGACTATCAAGGAACCTATTCAAGATACTTTTTCGAGTGAATATAAAATAGGAGATATTAATACAAAAATTACAATAACAATGTCATTAATACCAAATTATGAAGATAAAGAGACTTTCTTATTAGACAAATCCATGGATTATATTAATACTAAAATACCAAAGAATATAATGAAAGTTGTGAAAAATAGTGTTAAATCAGTTCTTTTAAACGGACCAAAATTATCTTATCCTATCTTAAATATGGGTATTAAACTGCATAATTTAGAATATGGACCAGGTGCTACCTCGTCGATAATTAATGCTGCTGTTTCACAATGTATTAGACAGGTAATTTTTTTCCTTTGTTTTTCTTTGCATATTTATAATAAAGAAATATTTGAAATTATAAGTAATGACTAAAAAAATGTTGATAAGGAAAAACTGCTTTTGATTTTGAACTACAAGAAACTACAAGAAATGGCATTAAACAAAAGAAATAAAATTTTAATATTATTACAATTAATATTAAAAATAAATCAATTGATAATTAATTTTTTAATTTAATCGATAATCATATCGTTTAAACACTTTCGTCACGTTTAGATTGCTCGTCAATCTTCTTCATCTCAGAAATCTGTTTCTTTTCAGATTTCAATTCAGACAATAGAAGCAAAGATTTCGGTTTTCGTTCCAATATTCTTTTGCTTAAAATCTTTTTCGACAAATCGTTGTTAATCAAAGATTTCTCTTGAGGAAAAAAGTATCTATGCTTCCAGTTTTCCTGTATCATATTACTCTCTTTACGTTTTTCCTCATTGCATATATAAGTTTCCGTAAACGTTCGCAAAACACCAATTCTTTTTAATGCATCTTCTGAAATACGATTATAATTGAACGGTTTCTTCGAGTGTAATATTGGAAAAGCATAAGGCTTCATTGCAGTATTGTCTTTCAGTTCTGAGACTTGTAAAAGTTTAGTGTCCTGCCTGTTGAAGAATTCGTTGATCAATATATCTGTCTTGATCTGTAAATTTCTTAAAAAGTCTTCATCGGTCAATTTTGATACGGTAGAAACAATTTTAGAACAATTTTGTCTAGTAGTTTCTCCAGCACTTAGATCTTCAATGCTGAATTGTTTCGAGAATTTCAAATTGTTACTCTTCAATTTGCTCTTGATTTTTTTCACATTAGTTTGCGTAGCTCTTTCTACAGTATGAATGCCCCATTTTAGCATATAAGAATCAAGAAATTTGTGATATAACGTTGGACAAACTTCTTGATCGTCATAATGTTTGTCTATGAAATATATTCTACGCAAACGACAATTGCCGCAAATTTGAATTCTTTGCGCAGTAGCATATTCTTGCTTGAAAGCAGTTTGAGTTAAGCTTGCCAAATTCAATTCTAATTTATTCCAACCGGTTTCTAGCTTCACCTTCACGCGACAAATTACAGCCTTAGAATTTTGTTTCTCCGATTCCAAATTCGTGAATTGAAAATTATGCAAACAATTTTGATTATCCATTATCTAATTTGATATATAAACATTATTTATAAAATTTATTAAAATAAGAAATATATTTTTAAAATGATTATTATTATTTATAGAATATTACCTGCAATTGTATACGACATTGTAGATTCAAGTTCTTTATAACTACAACTAAAATTGGCAATTTGATATTGAGAAATTGAGAAGAATCAGAGGGACAAGTGATGGAAGTCCCATACCCATGTTGTTCGAAATCTTGTAACTCGATCACCTATCCATCATTTAATAGTAATTTAAAGTTCATTGATTAAAAGTAAACAATAGTTAATATAGTAGTAGTTATCAAAATTAACCTACATTTTCTAATAAATCCGAATCTAAGATTTTACGAATACGACCCGACTGTGACTGTTGCTTACTCCAATACTCTAAAGGTTTTTCGCTGATACTATATAACAAAGACACATATCCAGAAATCATGAAATTACGAAATTATTTCACAAAAGGCAAAAGCATTTGTGCAAATTTAATACTTTAAAATTTACATTTTTTTCTTCGTTTGTTTTCTTGTGACAGACTTCAAATACTTGATCTATATTCTTTTAATCTTTTCCCTATCAGAGAACAATTGTTTTTGATTTGTCTTATTTATAGATATTTATACATATTATTTGTACATATATGACTCGTTAATAATAGAAATAGTTATAACTTGTGTATGTATTTTAGTTAATGAAGAGTGCTGGCGTTGCTCTTTTAGAACCGATAATGCGATTGGAGATTGTAGTTCCTGAAGATTATTTAAGCGTTATCCTCAAAGACTTGGCAAAAAGGCGCGCAGAAGTAAAGTGCATTGATGTCTTTAAACAAAACAAGGTAAAAATATTCCTTCTTCTCTTTTAAAATAATAATAGATCAATACAAAAGTGATATAAGTATGAATTATGAAAACAGATAGTCTACTGTCTTGCCCCATTAGCCGAATTATTAGGATATTCAACGACGGTGAGGATAATTTCATCAGGACATGCAACGTTTACGTTGGAATTCGATCACTACGAAGTAATGGATTCAGCCAGTGAAGCAGATGCGATTAAAAGAGTAACTGGTTTTTATTAGTCGTTAAATAAAAAAATAAAAACTAAAAAACTCTTTTCAAAATCATACGATATCATTCAAATCAAATATTCGTTGTATTTTTAAGAATTTAATTGTACAAAGATAGATTTATGAAAATTATTTACAAATTAATGCGTTTAATAATTAAAATCATGAATGAATCAATTTTTTTCTCAATCTCTATCTCTCCGTAAAGAGATTTCCATACAAAGTAATCGGTACGATACACAAAATTAAAAACACATTATTATTCTTGGACAAAATTACATACTCGATTGTTCCTTTATTCATTCGATCTAATCAAAATATATTGCAGCATTTATCAATGGTGCTTTACAATTCTTCTTTCTTATTTACGATCATCGATCGCGGCCGCCGATTACGTGGCTGAAATCGAGCAGCTTGTAAAAATGGTATCTTTATCTAAAAATTTATACATAGTATATTTATATATAATAGTAAAAAAAGAAAAGGAAAGAAAAAAAAAAAAAGGGAGAAAATGTAAGAAAAAGAAGGGAAGTCTTATCGAAGAAATACCGGCCAGCCTCGCAAGCAGCAGCCGCGCATAAATATATTAATATTGCTTAAAGATCATGCAAAAATGTCATACATAGTAAAATATATGTATGTATATATATTATATGTATGGAGGGATTACATGTAATAGGGTGAGAGACTTGTAAACACGTCATTTGCACGTAAAAATCTTCCACTTCCGTTTGTACGCGTAATCGGAAGCGGTTTCGACGCGATTCTCAGTTTCTTGGGAATGCGACGAAAACAGGACTGAATTCTCGATAAAAAAAAATATATGTGTAATATATACATATATTTTCCCGTCGAGCCGCTGGTTTATTATCTTTGAATTGTGCTGTATGACGCACGATTGAAAATCAGGCACGATTCAAAGGTGTGGCCCTTATAAACGCGTTCTTAATCTACGAAATGGTTCTTGAGCGCTAAAACCGAACGTCTTAAACTTCTAAGCTCGGCTTATTTTTTTCAACTGACAATACAGTAATTATTATAAAAAATTAATTTTTCGCCAACCATGGCGATATTTTTTATATATAAAAAAAAAAAAAAAAAAAAAAAAAAAAAAAA
>NW_006263385.1:453348-459455 GCF_000469605.1 Apis dorsata
GGTTTTTTTTTTTTTTTTATATAATTCTAATTCGTTTGCGTAAAAACGTTCGCACGAAATAATAAATAAATACAATTACGTACAATATATTATATATCACTTGCCTGTAAACACACTTGTGTGTGTCTACAATTATTCATTATTAAATGATGCAAAAAAATACTTCGCTTCTTTTTTCGAATGTCTATGCGATTCACGTTTCCTAAAGCGCATGTTATTAACAAGGAATATCCCATTTTTCTTCCTTTTTTTTCTTTATTTCTGCTTTTGTCATTATAGCAAAATCGAATTTATCAAAAAGTACTTTTCATAAAGATGCAAATGTTTTTGACAAGTTTATTTTACGTGATGCGTGAATCCATGATAGAAACACAAATACTGAATTTCTCGATTCTAGTAAAATATTCTCGTCATAAAAAATTACCAGAATCTCGCAACAAAGGTCAACTCGATTCATCTTTATACAATCGGATAATACATATACATAATAAACATTGTCATTGTGTCGATTTTTATTATCTTATCGTTTTCTCACAATAAAAACGAGTCTTTTGCCTCGTATATACAAACAGGAAATTCATCTTTCAATACCATTGGAAAAATGCAATCAAACGCGTGTCTTCTCATCAATCGATGAAATGGTACACACGATCTCTTTATCTTCTCAAATACAATGAACAAACAGTTGATGAAAATGACAAATTTGTAGAGTATATAATTACAAATGTGAAAGTGTAACGTGGATGTCGAGTGATTGAGGACCGAGCGAGAGAGATCGAATATATTGGACTAGAGTATTGGTTGTGAGTGAAGAGCGATTCCAAGAATATAATGTTATTTCGCGAGGATCGGGATCGAACGAGGGCAATCGACGAGAATCGAGCGAAGATGATCCCGAATAAAATATATTTGATACGTAAGAATAATTTGATATGGAAAATTATGTGTGATACAAAGAGGGCAAGAACCGCCACGATGAACGAGGAACGAAGATGGGCTTGTTGAATTCTTTTCTTGAAATGTATTTTGCAGAGAGAGAGAAAGAGAGAGAGAAAGAAAGAGTTTCGTTATACAATTATCTATTAAAACATTATTTGTCTTCTAGAGAATATTAATTTAAAACGAGAAAAACGTATATCAAATTAGGAGAAGAAAAATGAGTTAAAGTTAAAGAAATATGTAGCTATCGCCAAAACGCCCTCTTAATTCCTCCTTATTATTATTCCTATTTTTTTTAGGTATGGGAAGGCTCTAATCCTACAATACTCGGCTATCCTGTACTGATTCCCTGAATATTTAAAGCGTACTCTACTTCTTTGTCTTCGTGTTCGAACACACTCTCCTAATTCAACACAAATTCTTAATTTTTTCCAGGAGATGTGCTTTCGTTCTTTAAAAATACAATTTTTTTTTTTTAATTTCGTCATCATCGTCGCTGCCTCGTGTAGTCGTAGATGCTTCCATACCTCCGGGATTATAATCCTCAAACATAAGAATCGAGGGGAGATAAGGCAAAAGTACCTTCTTCTTCCTCGTTGTTATTGCTCCTGTTTGTTAGGTATGGAGATCCCGATCCTACATCACGGGTAGTGATGCGCTTTGAAACGCTTTCGAATCGCTTCGAATTATATACACGTGGTGAAAACATTGAATTACTTCGAACATGATCCGATAGTTAAAGACTCTTGAAAGTCCTGATAAATCTTAAACTTTTGAATCTTTGAAGACTCAAAATATTACCAAGATTCAAGATTTAAGATTTATCGAGAGTTTCAAGGGTTTTAAGTATCGAATCATGTTCGAAGGATTCGAATTTTCACAGTATTGAAAAACTTCGAATCGGTTCGAAGTTAAGATTCGAACGCTCATCGGTAATCACGGGTTTCACGTCCGGAGGAGACGCGGAACGAAGTCGGCAGACTGCTCTGTGAGCTTCCAGGATAAACTCGAGCTCGTCTTTGGCCTGTTGCAGCTGTTGTATCTCTTCTTGCAAACTCTGTTTCTTCTGTTCCAAACCCTCGGTCTCCTGTCAAATAAATTCATAAAGAAAAAGATAAGAAATTGTATACATAATACTCATCCTTACGATTATCATTTCTATTTGAAAAAACAAATCATTAAAAAAAGAAAAAGAAAAGTTTGTAATTAAAATTTTTCTTCACCAACCCATATTAAATATACTGAAATTATTTTCTTTCTAAAATTGAAATTCAAATTCAAAATAGATTCCATCGATTATTTACTTCTAACAGGGCATTGGTGTGATCCATTCTTCGCTTGCGGCATCTAGCTGCTGCCATTTTATTTCTTTCTCTGCGAATCTGTCGTCTCTCTTCCTCCTCGGGAGTCATCCCGATCGTCCTGGTGGGCCTCCTACCACCCATATTGCGCCTCGCTGGCTGCTGCGGCTGTTGTGACTGCTGTGGCTGCTGTGGTTGCGTCTGTTGACTGTCCACGAGGGTGGTATTGGTGGCCACAGGGGCGGCGACGGTGGTGGTAACAACGTGATGCGCCGCCGTGTTTTGCGTTTGTGCCGGCGTCGGTTGCGAAGGTTCCACCAACGGTGGGACGAACCCTGCTTCGCGACTGTGCGACGCTGACTCACTGGTCAGCTCCAGAAAAGTCTGTTCGATACTCCGGAGCGTCGTTGGCGTCAACGTCGGCGTCGTCCTGGTCGGCACTCCGCTGTGCAGACCGTCCAGGGAAACAAGCTGTAACGAATACAATATGCAATTAATTTAAATTTTTATGCAATGATTTTTTTTCTTAATAACGATTTAAATTTAAAAAAAAAAAAAAAGTGTGGAACGTGCTTGATGGATAAAACAATATAGCTTAGCATCAATGAACATCCATATGTTTGATGCAAAATTCTTCGAAAAATTATTTTCTCTTTGTTCTATTCATGATTATTATATGAGACAAATCTGTGTACCTTATTTAGAGACTTGATTAAATTGTGTTTTAAACCTTAGATAATGTTACAATTGTTTGAAGTATTCTTATTATTTCAGCACCTGCACTACACTAAAAATAACACCTTGTTTGTCTAAACCGCAAAAAGCAAACTTACTAAGCGCTGTCCAAACATTAGCCTCCACAGTTATGCGAAATCAGCATAAAATCAACATAGAATTAACGAAATTGATATATTATTTTTCAGTAATGATAATGATAACGCGCGCATTATACGAGCGACTAGCGCACAGCTCGATGACCATGCAACACGGCACAAAACGCGGGTTTACCAGATGTGGAGAGATAACAAAACAGTTAGGAAACCGATGTTTTTCGACGGTGGCTGTGGAACGCGATTGCCTTTCAAACGAATTGCGCATTAGATCACCACTCAGTTTATTACCCGATCAGATATATATATATATATATATAAAACAAAAAAAAAAAAAATTCATCGGATTATCGACAAGGTGCTGTTAGGCAATGAAACCAATTCCAATAAACGCTTTCATTTCAAGGAAAAAGAGGGCGTTACGCAAGTAGTCAGAAAAAGAATTAAGAAAAGGAGAGATCACTAACAGAAAGATACGCGATATTTCCATCAACGTTATCATTTCGCCTTTTTGCTTCGATATCACTTCGTACCGCTAATCCACCAAGATGTTCCCGATAAAAATATCCGTGATCCAATAACTCGATAAGCTATCGGTACAAACTAGATCGTTCAAGGGACGATTGTCAACGTTTCAAGCTATATATTGTGTTTATCGGTTATCATCATCGCTAAAATTACGACGAATTATCGCGACATTCCTAATATGTAATTATCCAACGATCGACCTCCCTTCTCAATCCCCGATCTTGAATTCTGTTTACACGTTCCAATCTTGGTTACCTTGCATCCGAAAATAGTAATGGCGGGCCTTTCAAAAATTACACCATTTAACGACCTTACGTGACACTCAATCATAATTTTAATACGACTCTCATAACATACGGTATTAACAATAAGAGATGTTAATCTTTCGACATTAAGTATGAACACGTGTACAGAATACGTTAGCATGGATATGTATATGTAGCATATCGGTTCGAGGGTATGACATCGAACACGCCACCTGTCGTCTCTATTCTTCCCTACGTACGTAATGAAATCAAAACCAATGATTTAGATATCGAAAAACCGATTCGACGACGTGTTTCGTGGCACGAACAATTGTCCGTGAAAAACAATCGTCGGGCAACCCAATGGATTTCATCGACGTTATAAAAGTGTATATGTCTCCAACTACGGACGATATTAATGACTTGGCTCGAATCGCAGCTCACGTAGCGACAACCTCGCGTTCGCCATTATCGCATTGACCAATCGGCAGACGGGGACACGCGCGCGATGTATTATACCCGACGCACACGTTTCCCAGAAAGCACAAAAGGACGCAGGAAGGAGAAGAATCGCGTCCTTCACTCTCATAAGGAGACGAGACAACGACACCAAAGAACCGAGGCCTATCATCTTTAAAATTACAAGCTATACTGATCGTTAACGAAGGCCGATTTGCGATAGATAGCATACGTAAAAACAATTCTTAGAGTTCAAGCATCATCGCACAAGAATTGCACACCGATCAGAAAAATCGCGATAGATCGTCAATGATCGTCTTTCCATTCCATCTTGTAATTAACTTAACATTACACTTCATCATATTTGATCTTTTGTTTCTTTTTTATTAAGTAAGATATAAAGTCTGCTGAAGTTTAAAAATGAATTATAAAAATTGAATTCTAAAATCATTATTTAAATGATATAATTAATCTCTTCTGATTTTATTAGGAATATAAATCAGTAATCTCATAATTCTCTAATTTTTTAAATATATTCTATACCGTTGAATATTATATATATAGCAATTATCAGTTTATTAACATCTGATAAAATGCGAATATACCTTGTGAATCAAATTTTAATATCTCAGTAAAATAATCAATTCCTTCGTATCTAAGAGAAAATTTATTATGCATATATTTATAATAAAATTACGGTTTATAATCGAGAACCATGTTTTTATACGTATCATCGCTAAAATTACTTAGAATACCAACGAGTAACAAGTTTAACAGAAGAGTAATCACCCACCCACAAGATTCACCCACCTATCCGCTCGCAGTTCACGCGAAAACTTAAGGAATGTCCGGAACGATAAACATAGACGTTACTAAATCGTTTTCGCGCGTCACGAATTTCAGTTTTGAGGTACGGTAAAATTCCATGTTTTGAGATATAGATAATAATAGAACAAAATTTCAATTCAATTTGAAATTAAATGAATGAATTAATCGAATCCATTTATCTAAAAATTATCACAAAAAATCGTAAATAATGAGAAGAATCGATAATCTTATTAAAATCTTTTATACTGTATTTTTCATTTCAATGTATGAAAGCATATTTTTTTTATAAATATCAAAAAAATTTTCGAATGTAAATTGAATATTCCTTCATATTTTTATGCACAAAAACTTATACTAGACGAGGTTAATTTATCGCCTCGACCTTCGTACAAGTTCGTACTTTGCCGTAAGCTAGAATTGATGCGCATGCGCATAAATCAGACAATATATGTATATGCACTTGGAAGATGTCACGTACTCGGTATGTTTTCTCGATTTGGCACGATCCGAAATTTATAGCTTCGACCGCTATGAAAAAAAGCGATTCCATTATAAATGGTAGTTATAATAAATTTTATAAATTTAGAAACGCATCGGTATTTATCAGCATGAAGAGTTATCGGGTTTTATTTACTTCCTATAACTGCTTATATCAGATCAAAAACGATTGACAAAGGTGTGGTTCTCTCCGTCATATCATAATGACCCTTTTAAAGAAAAAGAAGGAAATCAGAGAGAAAAGAAAAAGAAGGTGTATTCGATTTCGTTTATCTATAAAACACAAAAAAACGATATCTATCTATTTACACTGAAAGATTATCGAATTTATAATCTTGACTCAGGTTATGTTTATCTACGAAAATACATTTTATTAATTTCTATCGCTAAATCATCAAAAACAATTTTTTTTTTAATTTAATCTAACCTTATGCGTTAATGAATTAATTTTATTGTGTAATTCATTAAAAAAAAAAAAA
>NW_006263385.1:459735-467151 GCF_000469605.1 Apis dorsata
TAGATATAGGTATAGGTAACAGAACAAAAATGTTAAACAAAGCGTAAGTTAAATTTCAAAGGTTAACATTCCGTGGTTAAAGATTAATAAAAGGAAATGCTCGCGCTATCAGTTTTTTAACAATCACGAGATTGCGATTATTACCACGGCACATTCGTTAACCGACGGGCCGTTCACCTTACCAGTGCATCGTCAGTTTGAATATGTCAGACGATATGTGGCGCTGGTGGATGAACTCTGTATCATTTTGTCAGACGTGTCTGTGCAGGTTCTGACAAGTCAACGACTGCCCGAAGATCGCGTCATGGTCAGAACGCTCATTCTATTCAAGTTTCATTCTACTTAAATCTTGTACTATGACAAGAATAAATTTAATTTTTACAAATATCAAACGCTTTTCCATTCGTTAAATTTAGATTAGAAATATTAGATTAACATTATTAGTTACCACGGAATTATAGAGTTCTAAGAATCGTATCTTTTTTGTAGATAGTTAATCTGGAATATATTGTCTTGCATTAACATGTTGCAATGGCAAGATGCATATATGCATGATTTCTAGAAATAGCTGTATAATCTACTCTCAATTCTAGTATCTATCGCATCATGCATCGTTAATCTAATGCCTGAGGTATGTAGAAACATTTGTCCATGCGATGCGTGTTTTTTCCGTAATGCAACAAATAGAATAATAAATCAAAAAATTTTAATTTTTCTATTAGTGAATAAACGTTTATAGCAAATGCCTACGTATTTGTTGTATAAAATATTATCATGCACGTACATAAATTTATCACAAAACATCAATCTCAAAAGAAAATACATTTAATAATCCTTTATTATATTTCTTTACACAATATTCGTACGATTTATAATCTTCTATAGATTATTCATTTTATCTTTGATTAATAATTTATTACGTTATTTGATAACAGTAAAATACATGATTTATAATAAATTTAAATAGAATTAGTACAAATATAATATCAATACAATAAATTTTCTAATCCAAGACAAAATTATTGCACATATATTTCCAAGAATATCGTCTTAATTATCGTCAAGATTGCGATTTTAAAAATTAATCGAGCAATAAGTCGCGAAAACGAACTATAGGAAAAATAATAGAGATAACCACTAATGGACATCATCATGAAATGTTAATTATCAACACTCTTTTCCTAATAAAATGTAGAGAAATATTTTACGCAGATGCATGTTATTCTTTTTTTCGATGTTACTATTGGTATGTATTGTCTTCCGTTTTGCGATGCAGTTATTCTCTCTCCTTTTTCCCGTTGTGCGCGACACTAAAGATGAGGAAGAGAGAAAGAGAGAGAGAGAGAGTCTGCACACGGATGCGCGCCCGCGCGCGCGACACACGTATTCAAGCAACACATACGGTCGCTCCTTCTATAAATAGATGCGTTTGCTGTTTTAATCTGCCCTGGGCCCGCGTTACGAGCAGACAAAGGGCGATATCGGCAACCAGAAAATCGTTGCGAAATGTAGCGCAGTGAGATACTGCCGTAACATTTTCTCGAATAGGAAAAAAATCCTATATAAGAAATAAAAGAAACATACGAATCAGGGGACCACCGCAACTTTGCGCATGCGCACGTAATGTAACACTACGAAAGATATAGATATTCCTGGTAAGGATAAACGCGAGAGTATAAATATAGTTATTATCAGACTCTTATATCTAGAATAAAAACGTAATATTCTGTAATATTCGCGATTAACAAATCTACCATTTGTCGCAAATATATTATCAGTTATTAACTACATTATATTATAAAATAACGATAAAATATGCAATGCAATATACTATAAATCATAAAAATAAAAATCTATAGAAAGTCGTAAATTTTGCAAACGTTTGCGTTTAAGATCATTTCTATATATTTCATGAGAGGGCATTGAACATCCGGAAATGAATTTCAGGGTTATGAGTACGATACTTGTTGAAGTTTTATACGAGGCACGATTATCGCGCTGCGAGCATCGAGGTTACTTTTTCCTACGGGTTGTTTTTGTCGAAGGAACGCGGTATAGTTTCAGCGGTCTTTACGGGTACGTAAAAATATTCATACCGCGGTTTCACGCGCAACCTGGTCGTTCGTTTACGATCTGTTTGTTTCACCGAAGCCAGTGGAACTTGCAATGGTTATTGCACAATGTTGCACAATTCTTGCTCATCCGCATCACAATAATGGTCCCACATACATTAACGTAGCTCGATAATCACGGTATTCGCACGTCGAAAAGACTTTCTCCTTCAAGTTCATCTGTCGCGCGACCGAGACCGCCATATTTGTTTCTTTCTCATGTATATCCTTTTTCTTTAGCTTCTAACTCGTCAAGATCGCACGTGTATTGGAAGGAACGCGCAATAAATGTGGATACGTTGTTTCTGCCAATTTGCGATTCCTTCCAAACTCGACTCAACTTAATTCGCTGTATTCGACTTGAACCGTGCACACAGCGTGAATGAAACACTATTTCGAAGGCTTGCCAAATGGTGTGTTTATTTTAGACGATCGCTTTCGAAGCCCCTCGAGGTCCTTTAAAACTGTTTTCTTCGAACAGAAAGTTACTTTGTGAGACGGTACAATGTAATTGAACGTGATCTTTAAACTACCTCATAATGATAGGTAGATAGATTATCCTCGAGTATATCTGTTAAAGACATATTAGTAAAATCTTCTAAATATTCTTTTATTATATTTAATTATATTATATCAGAACTTTTACACATTACCATAATAATCCATCGTTTATAAATTAATTCTAGGACACTATTTTTCCTAGTTTTTATAATTAACAAAAATTTTATTTGTTATAAATAATATTTTTAATTATTGATTATTAATCAAATAATAGATTAAGTAAAAATATGTAATAAATTTGTAATGAATTTTATAAATGTTGTGTTATACTAGGATTATACAAATTTTTTCTTATCAATCTTGTTTTTTCTTCCCCATGTTAAATATTATTCGTTTTCGTTTTTATCTTATCACGACAATTCTATAAACAATAGGACAGTTTGTATATTTTTTAAATCTATCGTAATATATAATTCAATCAGATATTTTCACTGTTTCAAAGTTTTCTCAAGGTTCCTATTTATAAGGATACGTTGCCTAAGTCCAATGCCTGGATTTATTTGTTGGTGCAGGGAAATAGGAAATATAGCTCAAGTTAGATACCAATGTCTTTCAAAATAAATCTCACAGCTGTTTCAACAACTTCTGTCTAATGACACTGCCATTTTAGTTTAGTTGTAAACAAAAAAACAGAATACATACTTAAGTGTGATGGATAGATTATACGTATATACATAATAGGTTATAGTTAGAATGACAGTAACCACTATAATTTTCCTACATTATAAAATTATTATTTTTTTTTTTTGACAATAAAAAAGAAAAATTGAGAAGAATAATTTCATGCCATGCAGCATGGAAAATAAAAAACATAAATAAAAAATCTCAATAAAAAATAGAATCTGCAATGTGTAAGGTTACCTGCTGATAAAGCAGTTCCTGCGCGAGGATATTAGCAATGTCGACTGGATCCATGGCGGTGGCTGCCATAGCTCGAGGTATCGGTTATTTCGTTCAATTATTCGTTTCGTCGTCGAAAGAAATTATTAAATAAATAAAAAAAAAAGATGTAAGAAAAATGATAAAGGAAAGAAAAATTTTATAGGGAACTGAGGAAATGGGATTGAAGGGAAAAAGACGAGTGATCTGGTTTTTATGGGGTTATGAAGGATTTAGGGGGAGTTGATAATAAGAAAAAAAGTAATTTCAGTCGATCGTTCGTTCGTGAGAGATCGTTCGGACGTCGGTGTACGCCTCCCCTCCCCTCTTTCTATCTCTTTTTCTCTCTCTGCTTTTTTTACACTCTCGATTCTCCTCCCTCGTATTACACCGCTCTTTTTCTCACTTTTCGAAAGAGTTCGTCACCACTGCGTCCTCCACCGACGCCTCTCTTACACTGAGTCTCTCGATGCCGCTTTGCTCTTCGTGGCCATACGCGACGAGGAAACCTAATCTAAAAATAACCATCGAATTTCGAGTATGTGCGCTTGACAGAAAGAGACGACGAGAAAGAGCGAGGCAGAGGAGAAAAAGGTGGGAGAGATTTCCGCGCCCTTGTTTAATTTGCAATGTGCTACACTGTTGAACATTTTCATTATTTTTTACGCGTATCTTGATGATATTTTTTCAAGAATTCAAGATTGTATTACATTGTTAACATAATTAATTCGAAAAAAAAAAAAAGCCAAGATGATCCACAATAGTTAGGTAGTGACCTAATAAAAGATTCCGATATGAATACTCATCATCATGAATTTCAAATATTTTCCCCCTCAAATATTATATTTACGTTGGAAGCGTTTTATGCTTCGTGAAAGCGTTCGAAGGTAAACCTTCGGTAGTTAATGCAAGTGTGTAGCCAATGTTTATGACCGAACAGATAAGAAAGGGGTGCCTTTACGACTTTCTCCATTGTTCCCTGCTCGCCAACAGTGACATTCTTTTGAAATCGCGTAATGGTCCGAAGTTTCCTTCCACTTTGGTCGATTTATCTGCAATCGTCGCACAAAATTTATACTAATGCGTCGAAATCTAACTGCAAAAATATCGGTTCACTCTATCTTTGAAATCATTAACAATATAAGATATTTGCATATTTAGAATAAAAAAAAAATCAATTTTCAAATTGATCCTATTTTATAAATGAGATCGATTAAGTTTTGTAATATAAATAATATAAAAAATTTGAACAAACAATTATAATATTTTACGATGTTAATTTTTGCAAATGCAAAACAGAGTTGAAAGCAATTGCACCATCAATATAATCAAATACAAACTAATGCTTGAGGACAAAGTTCGTTTGCAAACAGTGGTTTTTCCCAACATCTGCGAAATTCCCAATTGCGTGTCTGCCTGGAGGATCTTAATTAACCCGAGTTCTAAGTTTAAACACCTGTGGAGCATCGTTTGTCGTCGACGCCGGTTTCCCCGCGATTCGTCGTCTTGGAAACGAGCCAAGAAGTCTCTTCGTGGAACTCTCGACCGAACTGAGGAAGTATTTTGATCCTGGAAACCCCATGACAGATTCAAATCGAGCGTTCCATCGAAATAATGATTTCGTCGATAACCGATCGCGTAATTTAGATCTAAAATTTTCCAAAAATAAATTGTTTTTTTTTTTTATTGGAAGAATAAACGCAACAGTGATACACATGTTTTGTCGTTTATCATTCGAAATGTTTCCAGGATGTGGCTTCCTTATTGCATCGCGTATCATTAAAAATGCGTTCACACAGCGCCATACAGTTTTCTTTTTTTTTTATTGGAAATATACTTGCGCACATGGTCACGTGATACAAGAACGTGAGTATGTCTGAACGTCTTTTCTATCACGTTTTTACCGTGACATTCTTTTTAATGACGTTGGTTGAAAGGGTGATTAGCGGTTACTGTTACTGCGCTAAACAGGCCGATTAATTATTTAAAAGGAGTATTTTGACGTAACTTTTCCCACAACAAAAAAAGAGAGAGATAGAGGAAAGATGGATGACGATAATTAGAATATGCCACGAGGAAAACCTGTTCCCTTTTGCGTCATTTAGAAATAAGCGTATATCCCAGCCAAGCACGAAGTTATACTCGTGAACACGAGATGGACATTCAAAACCAGCTTATCTCCGCGACTTGATATGAAAACATGTGTGGCAGCCAGATTACAATAAACAATCTGCGGTGTTTTACCAGGCAGTGGTGCTTGTGGAATTTTTAAACATCAAACACCATGTACCAGGCAGCACTATCCTTATTGTGTTACCCATAAATAAAAGTTATCATGTAACGAAAACATATTCTTCCTTAGTTGTTTTTCTAACGATAGCGTATCGAAAATATCAGATTAGGATGATACTTATTTTTATTTTATTTTATTTCAGAGTACGATATTTTTGAACAATTAAATAAGAGATAATTTTTATTATAATGGATGATATACACGCTTGCAGAAATAAATATTTCCACGAAATTTTTGCAGGCCTTCACTCTAACCTATTATCCATATTAATCTAACTGTGCCAACCCTCTCCGGATATCTCGATGCCTTCCCTTCCACCCACGCGCCAATTTCGAATTCCAGGAACTGTCGGCATATTTCCCGACTACGATAAGGACATAGGGGGCGTCCAATTAACAAGAAAGTAGTATATTCAACAAACATACGTCATGACTCGTTCCACGTTTGTAAGAACGATAAATTTGCATCGTTTCCTAGAGATGCAACCGCATTCAATTTCAAAACAACTTTACGCATATGGATCAAATCAAGAACAAAGAGGAAACGATTTCACTTTGCATAAGAAAATCGAGGATTGATTGAATCTGAAATTCGTTTACCATTACCGACTGATGATATCGATTTCGAAGTGGATAATTTCGATTTACGTAATAAAATAAAGATTGACTGTAAAACAAGGTACAAGGTAAAACCATATCGCGTGTCTGATCGATCCCTGGAATTCCTTTTAAATTCTAATCTGCTCCCCTCCCTTCCCCATGATCAGATGTTGCCAACATTTTCCATTGGCTAATTACGACGACGATCCTCGTCGACCGAAGCGCTCTCGCACGTGGCGTTTCAAAACAAAATGAACACGATACACAAACGGCCGGGACAGAGCGGGCGGAGCAACGATTTTTCCACGAAAACCTTTTTGCGGAGGGCATTGAAATGTCAGGCCAAGATCATCGGAGCGCTCAACTCAGCTCCGTGGGCGATTCAAGGACATGCTCTCGGCCAAACAAATTGCGGCGACGGATCGAATGATCGAACAATGTGGTTATTTTCCGTTGATAATTATATGTTTCGGCGGAAGAACGATTTCTTCAACATTACGTTGAATAACTAACGCAATCTAACGATTTCAAATTACCATTCTTTTTTTTTTTTCTAATCTCCTTGTTTCCCCTCATTATTCCACGGCAAACGAGCAATAGGTAGAAACAATACAAAGCAACGCAAGCGGAATAATATACCGTGATAATTCATAGAGCAAAATGTTCGTGGATGCAATTATCTAGGAAAATAATCATGTGCGTAAATAATGTTTTCCGATGATTGAGAATGTGTTCCAATTTCTAATCTTGTTTTAATCCAGTCAACGCTGGACCAACGATTGTAGTTTTCGCGTAATTTAACATCATTGCCGTGTTTTCTCCGTATATACATGGATATGCTTTTTTTTTTTTTTTCATTCTGCGTAGCTGTTCAACGACGGTTGCTATTACATGGTAAATAATAACGCAATTACGTCGTTACTACGCGGACCAAGAGGCGTTATCGTGATATGAAACGAAAAAAAAAAAAAAA